>NC_053154.1:196385812-196670812 GCF_016835505.1 Polypterus senegalus
GCCAACAGCAAAAATGTGAATATGAAAAAGAAAAAAAAAAGTCACATGGCCTCTATTAGAAAATGTTAAGATATGCTTATTGTGCACAGTTCTGACTGTCTCTGTCAGGTTTATTAACTGTAAAGATATATGCTACTTTCATACTCTGCATGTTTGTATTTATAGCTTTAACATATTTAAGCAATAAGTGGCAAAAGTTGTTAGACTGCAATCTGATTGTTACTCAGCCCTGCTATTTTGTGCAGATATGCATCATATCTCTGTGCTATAACTTGTGCTATTCATTTTTTTAGATTCACAATAATCACTGTTCTCAATCATTCTTGTATGACTTGTTTTTTTCTGGAGTATTTTAAAAAATAGCAGGAGGTCTGGGTTGGTCTTGAAAGGCTTTCTAACATTTACACTTGTGAATTAAATAGCAAAAACTCTTTAGAATGTGAAAGTGAAATTCATCATAACTGTTCAATAAGCATGAATCACACTGTCCGATTGTAACGCTTCATGCTTTTTCACGCTCACCAGTACATAATTGCGTTATCACTATATAGTGCCCAAAATACCAAAATAGCTTTGTTTGTATCATAGCTAACATTAATTCATATTCTGACACAAGAGGTATGTATAAAGTATGTATTTAGTTTGCCAGGCATCCACACAACCACCACCTTGATTTAACTCCAAATAAATGCAGGTAGACAATAGAAGATCCGGCTTCACATTTTTAATGGGGTGGTTATGTTCTCAGCCCTTTCATGCCATCCCTTTTGGAAGGGCATCTATGTGATATACTGCTCTATTTATGTCACTTACTCTTAGACAGCAGAGTGGTTTTGAGCTTAAAAAAAAAACCTGATGTATTATATAATTCTATGGTCCTGCTTTTTATATGGTAAACTTGTGAGTGAAATTGAAATAATATATTGATGAAATCATCTAAATATATTTCCATTCCTAAAATCCACATTCACAATAATTGTTAACTATTTTAAATCCATGTTGAAACATTTTCTAGGACACTGCCTCCATGTGTGTATGTGTGTGTTTGTGTTTTATTTTTTATGTATTTATTTTTTTCCACTCCCTGTTTGGGCCTCCCTCTTGGCTCACTTTAGTAACTCGGAGTACCCAATCCTCAAACAGTGGGCAAAAAAAGAATAAAGAGAGCTTAAACAGAGCTGCTATGTTTCTTACATTGTGCTTTAATAAAGCTGCTCAAACTGGAAAGAAAGGCTTGATGTCTCATTCTTTTATACGAAAAGTGGCCGGTGAGGCACCTTTGAAACCAATGATCGATGAGGTGGTTTTCTATAAACTTCAAAGGCAAATGGGCCATTCCACAGCCAGTTTACTGTGCAGCTTTTCAAATCTCACTGGCCCAAAAGCTAACTGAAGCGGCACGTGATCTGACCCAGCCATCAGTATGAACTATTGAAGAGCCCACCCCTGCTGGTGCCCTGAGAAAGGAGCAAACAATGCCACTTTCACTTAATTAAGAAATCTTTTGAATGTTCTTCCTTTTATTTTTGCCCATTTATTTCTATTGGCCAATGCTGCCCATCAACATACTCTCAGTAACTCTTTTAAGACTCCAACCTTAAATAGAGTTGCTCTTTGGATTGTGTTGTGAATTTCTATAGCTAATCATATCATAGGTTGCCCTCTGCCACAGTCATTTATAGCGCTGCCGTTTGTTTTGTTCCAAGTCTGAGTGATGTACCACATTGTGATGTAGTCATGCAACAGCTAATTTCATTCCCGGGCTTAACATCTTTTATTGCATTAGTGAGTTGCAAGTGCCAGGGAGGGCTCTTGTGGATGTGTTCTAAAACCTGCTATATGTAAAATTTTTATTAGTCAAAGATCCTATTTTATCTAGTCTCATTTATTTTATTGTACAGCAGTTTTGTTTGTTTGATATTTTTTGTTTTAATTAAGCATGTGCTGCTTTTTTGTCCCATTATGTTTGCTTTCCTGTCAATGACCTAATTCTTTAGGGTAATAAAATCCCTTCTAGGGATACCTAAAGAGTGGAAGGGTGTTGGACAAGTATGAATTAAATTAGAAAAAGGCATAATAAACAAATCTGCATTAATGTTTAAAATATTAAAGTGTTAAAAATTAAAATGCTAAATTTTAAAATATTAAAGTGTTAACACTACACCTAAAGCTTAATGTATGAATTGAACATACTATCCCAAGTGCATAGAAAACTTTTTCATTATAGTTGGAGTTCTTGTGGCTTTATAGTAGTTATTTTCTGATCCTGTCGTATACTTCATAAACATTTGTAATTCCCATCAGTAAATGTAGGTTTTTAAAATGGACTCTGTGGCTGGGAAATATACCTGTACTGTCAAATTCACAAAAGGACCTTCTCATTTATTCAGTTTTTACATCCACATAATTTTGTGACACAAAAATAAATGAAAGTTATATTAAGTATAATGTATATCTTTTTGTTTTAACTGTCATTGGACCTAGTGAGCACTTCATATTTTTAAGAAGCTGAGGCTTTCATGATGTTTATTTTTGTTTTTGCATGTGTTCAAATAAACATATACTGTATATAATTGTAATAAACATTACAAGACTAAAAATGTGTGACTATATACAGTATGTAGTGAATGGATGTCAGATCATTAACATCATACCAATTATAAAAAAAAAAGTCAAGTCTGTTGTATAGTAAAAAGATAAATATAAATGAATCTGTCTGTATGCTTAAGTGTTTCCATTCATGCGATGTTTGCCCTGTAAGCTTTAGTAATGTATAATTTTGCCTTATAAATGGAAATATTTTAATTGTAGTAAACAATAACATAACAACAATAATATTCATTTATATAGCATTTTTATACAAATTATGTTGCTCAAAGTGCTTTACATGATGACGAAAGAGGAAAAAAAACAAAATATATAAGAAAATAAAATTACGCAGTACTAATTAACATAGAGTAAAACTAAGGTCCGATGGCCAGGGAGGACAGAAAAAACAAAAAAAAAACTCCAGACGGTTGGAGTTTGAATGCTTTTGGGCATTCTACCGAACATAAATGACCTCAATCAGTCCTCGTGGTATTCAGGGTTCTCATGGAAGAACTTGATGATGACGGTCATGTGGACTTCTGGCATTTAATCCATCAATGTAGGGACATCACAGTGCTTTGATCGGGTGGTGGTGGCGCAGATTGCCACCACAGAAAACTGGAAAAAAAACAGCAGAGATACTAGGGGTTAATACAGAGTTTGGAGCCACCATGAATGATAATGATAATTAATTGAATATACAGAATATCAGGATTAAACTAAAATGAAACTATGAGAAAGCCATGTTAAAGTAAAGTAATGTGTTTTCAACAGTTTTTTTAAAGTGCTCCACTGTATTAGCTTGGCGAATGCCTATTGGCAAGCTATTCTAGATATTAGGTGCATAACAGCAGAAGGCCACCTCACCACTTCTTTTAAGTTTAGCTATTGGAATAATAAGCAGACACTCATTTGAAGATCTAAGGTTACGATTTGGAGTGTAAGGTGAAGGACATTCTGAAATATAGGATGGAGTGAGATTATTTAAGACTTTGTAAACCATAAGCAGTATTTTAAAGTCAATTATAAATGACACCGATAACCAATGTATTGTCATCAAAACTGGAGAGATGTGCTGGGATTTTCTTTTCCTAGTTAATATTCTAGCGGCTGCATTCTGCACTAGTTGCAATTGATTGATGTCTTTTTTGGGCAGTCCTGAAAGGAGTGCATTACAGTAATCTATCCGACTAAAAACAAAAGCGTGAACTACTTTCTCAGCATCTTGCAATGTTATAAGAGGTCTAACTTTTGCTGTATTTCTTAAGTGAAATAATGTTGTCCTAGTGATCTGATTAATATGTGATATAAAATTCAGGTCAGAATTAACAGTTACCCCTAAATTTTTTACCTCTGTCTTTATTTTTAATCCTGAAGGATCAAGTTTATTTCTTATACTCTAATTATATCCATTTTTGCAAATCGCTAAAATTTCTGTTTTCTCCTTATTTAGTTTGAGAAAATTACTACTCATCCATTCAGAAACACAAGTAAGACATTGTGTCAGTGAATCGAGAGACTGGGTTGTCACGTGCTATTGATAAATACAGTTGTGTGTCATCAGTATAGCTGTAATAGCTCACTTTATGCCCCAAGATAATCTGACCTGATGGAAGCATGTAAATCAAAAAGAGCAGCGGATCCAGGATAGAGCCTTATGGAACACAATATAGAATGTCATGTGTCTTTGAAGTATACTTACCATAACTGACAAACAATTTTCTACTTGCCAGGTAGGACTCAAACCAATTTAAGACACTGCCAGAGAGGCATTGACTAAGGCGATTTCTAAGAATATTGTGATCAATAGTATCAAATGCAGCACTCAGATCTAAGAGGATGAGAACAGATAAACCGCCTCTGTCTGCATTTACCCTTTAGTCATTTACTACTTTAACGAGTGCAGTTTCTGTACTGTGATTTGTTCTTAAACCTGACTGAAACTTATCAAGAATAGCATGTTTATTGAGGTGGTCATTTAACTGCATAATGACTGGCTTCTCTAAGATTTTATTTAAGAAAGGTAGGTTAGAAATAGTTTTAAAATTTTCAAAAGCAGAGGAGTCAAGATTATTTTTCTTGAGCAGGGGTTTAACTACAGCAGTCTTAAGACAGTCTGGAAAGACCCCACGTTTCTAATGACAAGTATACTATCAATTAGCACGCCAGATACTTTTGAGGAAAAAAAAGCATTGATGCAGTGCAGTATTACTTACCTCCTGTTATTCTTGCCTTAATTGCATTAGTATATTTTGAAAAACCCCAGGAATATTCAACATATTTATTTTGTTCTCCATATATTAAACAAATCCATCTATTAAGCAAAGAGTACTTTGTATTATTTATGGTGCTGTTTATTTTTTCTGTGTAACCAGCTTTTACATGTCTCTTTACTTTAGGTATAAACACTGTAAATTATCATTTTGATCATTAATAGTAATTTAATCATTAGAAGCTATAAAATAACGAAACCATTCAACAGATTACTAATGTGGCCCAGTAAAATGCTGTTACTTAACTGTTTTGCTTTACACTCTGTGTGTGTACCAATATGTGTAAGATTTGCATCCCATCTACCGCTGGATCCTAAATTTTGACAGATGCTTCCTGGGATAGACTCTGGCCCTTTGGCCCCAAACTGTGTTAAGTAGCGTTGATATTTGATAGGTTTAACTAATGTGCATCAATAATATGCAGATTTGCTAAAATTCTTAACAAGAGCAATGAATAACCATTTCTACCTGTTTATGGTTTTACCATATTTCCTTTGAGAAATGCTACATAACTGTGCCATTGGCAGAGTTTTTTGGAAAATAATAAACCTTCTCATTAACTTGATAAAGAAAGCAGTGGTACATTGGCATTGGTATTAATTTACCTCCAGTTCCCATGGATGTTTTGTTTTAGTATTATTTTAGTATTCTTTATCTGCCTATAGTTTTATTGTACGATAACTATTGTACTATATCAAGTATTGGAATAAAAACATGCCACAAAGTAAATCTAACACCCTATCCAATAGGAATGATAAATATCTTTAAATATGATTTGCATAAAATCCTTGATAAGCCTGAAATCTAGTTTTAATAAGTATGTTATTGATCTCATTACATGTACACTTGCTTTACATATTACTGTAAATCATCTATTCAAATTAGCTGTTTGAATACCAGCAATCAAGATGGGCAATCAGAAATAATAAAGCAGTGTACTACTTTCATAAAGATGTTATCACCAATAAGTACTGCATATAGGCACAATGAAAAATATTAAATAACACTGTGTTAGTTTCTTGCTCTGTGGATTCCTTAAAAAATGAAATACTGTATAAGCTATACTCAATATCTATCTATTAGTATCTGTCGGTGGAAATTTTGAGCCCAAACTTTCTCTATTAAATGAAGAAAAATTGTTTATTTAGATATCGTTCTATGTGTTTTTAGCCTTCCAGTGCTATACATTGGCAGTTAGCCTACTAGTTACAAACTACTTTTCTACACGAGAAACATGGTAAACAGGCAGTTGAAATAAATGCAGTAATTCATCATGTAATCCAAAATTAAGTTTTCACTATATAATAAGAGAAAAAAGTTTAGTGTTGGCTTGGAGTTGTTATTCTGGTTTTTGAACAGGCTCAGAGCAAAACGTGGTATATGTGCTTATATATATTTGCCACCTTTGCCCCAGTGCAAATAAAGAAAACACATTTCCGTTTAAAATCAAATGTGAATTCTTGTTTTTCTTCTTCATGATGAAAAAAATATGGTGCTGCATTCCTGTTGTGTGGCATGTTTTGTGTGAATCTTTTGTCTCTGTACCTTTTTTCACCTCCCATCCCTTTGTATTTCTTTCAGCTTAAATTATCCTTTACATTGGATCATGAGAGTGGGATGCCTCAAGGGTGCTATATCTATCAGTACAGAGACAGCAACAAGTAAGTACCAAAGAAAAGATCTCCCATTGTGCTACAGAGCATTAAAGTGACTTGATTGCATCATTTGCCAAATAATGAAATCGGCCTCAATTTTCAAAGTATTGGCTTTCCAGTTCATGAAGCACCAGAGTTTTTCCCAAAGAGTCCCCTAGTAAATTTTTAATCTTCATTTAATAATTCTTAAACATAATCTAGAAAGATGAAAGCTTTCTTTTCACAGAAAGATGAAAGCTTTCTTTTCACTCTTCATAATTCATTATTAACACATAATTACTTCAATAATCCGAAGCAGAGTCAGTGGAGGAAGGTAAGAAAACCTAAGATGACATTTTTTTTTACACAACTTGATTCATCTTCTTTTTTTTCTAAAATTTAATCTCATCCTTCTTCGTGCTGTCATTCCCTAGTAATTGATCCTAGGATCTATTTGTTTATTCAGCCACTGAAGAAGTTAAGACTTCAGCTGAAAGCATGAGTTTACTTACCCTTTGTTTGCCCACAAAAGTCACTGTTCCAATCCTATTGCATTTTTTAGGAGTTATTTATTGTAAGTACTGGTCCCATTATATTTTAGGTCCCTACCACCCCTTTTTAATTTTCTTCTGCCTCCTTTATAAAGTATTTCTCCCAGAAACAATAGTTTGACAATTATATTTGCAATATTCACATTACTTACACTTCTGGCATGCACCATCTAACTAAGTGGCAGTTAGACACTTCAAATGAGTTTGATAAATATTTGTGGCACCCAATTTGAATTCTCTGCATCTTTGAGTCCGTATACCTGTTCTGTCATGCAGAATGAATTCAAGAAAATCCCATATACAATCATGGCCGAAATTATCGGCACCCCTGGAATTTTCCCAGAAAATGCACCATTTCTCCCAGAAAATTGTTGCAATTACAAATGTTTTGGTATACACATGTTTGTTTCCTTTATGTGCATTGGAACAACACAAAAAAACAGATAAAAAAAAGCCAAACCTGACATGTCACACAGAACTCCAAAAATGGGCCGGACAAAATTATTGGTACCTTTTCCAAATTGTGGGTAAATCTTTTTATTTCAAGCATATGATGCTCGTTCGAACTCACCTGTGGCAAGAAACAGGTGCTGGAAATTAGGGATGCTGGACATTTTTCATTCCCGCATTCCCGGGAATGAAACTGCTGTAATTCCCAGGAAACTGGGAACGGCCAAGCTTACATATATAGCGTGTAAAAAGACTGTGTTCAGCTTCAGAGGGTTGTTCCTTTCTTACTGCAACAATAAACAGCTCATCTTCCTCTTTATCTGAGACATCACACACTGCATGCACAGGTTTACCTTTCCCAGTCCTGCAAACTTTAGCAAAGTGGTTCAATTCACCATATTTTTTACACTGTCTTCCTTTAGCTGGACATTGACTTTTTCCACCGTGTGCTTTTTTTCAGCAGTAGCTGCACTTATGAATATGCTTGTATGCATCACTCGCTTCATATTCTTTTGCTGCCTTCTTAATTGTGTAATGCGTTTTTTGTTCAGCGCACTTTGGAGCTCTTGCTTGTTGTCTGCGTACTGCGTTCACAGTCAGTTCACGTGAGCCGCTCGGAGTACATGCATCAAAGGTTTTCAGCTGTGTTTGTGCAATCTTGCGATGTCCACGGCTATATTTAATGTTAGCTAAGACCCGGCACTTAAAAGTTTCTCTCGCACTTTCGCCGAGTTTGTGCCAAACACTAGTCTATCCCTGACCATCTCATCTTTGTTTGCATAAGCACAGTCCTTCACCAGCAATTTTAACTCCGTTACAAAGTGATCAAAAGTCTCGTTTATACCCTGCGTCTTCTCATTAAACTTGTATCTCGCGAATATCGTATTCGTCTTAGGCATGACAAACGCCTCAAAACGGTCATAAGTTTTTAGTACCTTGGCTTCCTCCTGGGTGAGAGTCCTTGTGTTAAAAATGTCTCTTCCTTTTTCCCCAGTACACAGGAGCAGGTAGCTGCATTTCTCACTCTTGTCTTTGCCTTTTAGCGGGCCAGAAAAGATCAGTTCCATGTGCTGTCGGAACTTTTTCCATTCTCCCGGCAGGTTAAGAGAATCCCAGTCAATTCGTGGCGAGGGAACTCCAACAAAATCCATGACTGTCCTCTATTCTGACACCATGTCTTGTTTTCACAAATTGTGAAAAATGAAATGATGGTGAGACTTTCTTTTAAAGTATGCAGGGGAACTTTATTTATTACAGCTCTTACATTCACAGCATCCGTGCTCTAAATTAACTTCCATAATAGTAACCTTGCGGTCTCTTTTTCTGGTGCCTTCCTGATGACATAGGTGCCTAAACCATGCCTGATAATAATACATTTCAATGACATATAAATATTACATTGATCACCTCGATAGACATCTCGTTCCAGACCCCCCCGCGATAGGTGAAAATCCGCGGAGTAGAAACCATATGTTTGTATGGTTATTTTTATATATTTTAAGCCCTTATAAACTCTCCCACCCTGTTAACATTATTAGAGCCCTCTAGACATGAAATAACACCCTTTAGCCAAACGTTTAATCTGTGCTCCATGACAAGACAGAGATGACAGTTCTTTCTCACAATTAAAAGAATGCAAACATATCTTATCTTCAAAAGAGCCCCGTCAGGAGCAGATAATGTCAGAGAGAGCGCTCGCTAAGAAAAGCAAACAATCAAAAAATCAATACGTGCTTTTAAGTATACAGAAGCACCGCGATAAAGCGGCATTTTATAGAGGAGCCTCCGTGTCCTCTGTGCAAACAGCCCCTTTGCTCACACCCCCTCCGTCAGGCAGAGAGAGTGAGAAAGATAGAGAGAAGCAAACAAGCACCACGGGGGAAGCATATCTTATATCATTGAGGAGTTTTAGTTAATATGTAATACATGCTCTGATTGGGCAGCTTCTAAGCCATCCGCCAATAGCGTCCCTTGTATGAAATCAACTGGGCAATCAAACTGAGGAAGCATGTAACCTAAATTAAAAGACTCATTGTCCGCAGAAAGCGGCGAACCAGCAAAAAATCCATGATATATATTTAGATGTGCTTACATTTAAAATCCACCGCGAAAGTCGAAGCGCGATATAGCGAGTGATTACTGTATATATAATCATGATGATCACTTAAAGAGAGTTATAGAAATCTTTTTTTTTTTTAACCATCTTTAGAAACACACTACTCAAGAAGCATCTCTTCCTCACTGCATATATTTTAAGTAGTAGATGTCAGAAGTAGTGGAACTTAATACAAAAATATAATTTGCTGTTAACAAGAGCAATTATATAAGTTAGTCATTCAGAAATGTGAGTTTTTGCTAGAATTAAAAATTGATATAATGTGAAGAATATATGATTCAACTGTTTATTTTGAATTGTATATTTATATACTAGTAATATATTCTTGTATTCTTGTATCAGGTACAGGCAAGCCATGATTGTGTGGCATATTTTGCAGCACACTACATGCTTGCACAATACAACACACTTGCTGTGGACCAGGGGTCTCCAACACTTCGCTCGCGAGCTACGGGTAGCTTGCCGCCACTTTCCAAGTAGCTCGCCAAAGGGTTAATGAATCCTACATAAATTTGAAAACTTGATTAGTCAAATTAGGGGTGGGCGATCTTTCCAAAAAATCATATCACGATCAACAATCTGAATTGCAATCTATCTTTTCATTGTGGCATACATTTAAGAGAATATCTAGACTCAAAACTAATCAAGACCTAAGTAACACTTTATTTTAAATATCAAACAAAGTTCAATTCAATTGTTCTCTCGTTCACTAGCTAAGCGGAGTTAAGGTAGATGTCCCGAAGCTGGCGAGTGAGTGAGAAGAACTGCCATCCCCCTCAGCCCGCTGTGTGTCTCGGATCCGCGCAAATAAATCAGTACTGCAAGCACTGAAACATAACAAAATGAGAGAAGTTGCAAAATCAACCGGAATTTTCAAGCAAATTATAGAAAAAACCTGATCTAAATCTGTTAAGTAGTTCTCTCATTTAAAGCGGACAGACAGACATTGGATATTATATATCAGTAAACCTTCAAAATAATGTGCAGTTAATGTCTCAACAGCATTCTAAGCATTTGTCGAGCTTAGTAGAGCCTATAAGAATCCTCACCAAGCACCTCTGAAAATGTCTGCTTTGTTTGGGTCTACTTACCTCTGTGAGTATGCCTTTTCTGACATGAATGTCTGAAATCAAAGTTCAGATAAAGACTGGCAAATGAACATTTAAATTGCTCCATAAGAGTCAACCTAAGTAGCTACACTCCACCATACACCTCTGTTGTTGACTCCATGCAGTGTCAGTCATCTGACTAACTAAAAAACACATCACACATGCAACTGGACATGTGAATACTCTTGTGAAGTAAAACAGTGACATGTAACAAAATGACAAATGAATAAGTAATATCTGTTTATTTGGAATTGCATTGTTTTGTTTTGACAGCATTTGTGTTTTACTTCAATGCACTTGCAGGTGAACTAAATATTTTTTGTGATGCTTTAATGCAAAATATGAGTTGTAGACACCAACATTTTGTAAATGTTCAGGGAAAACAAGCTTATTCAGTTTGTTTGGGTTGAAATAAGCTATGAGAATAAATGTTAGAAAACATGAGTAGCTCTTGGCCATTTTCATTTTGTAAAAGTAGCTCTCAGGGGAAAAAAGGTTAGAGACCCCTACTGTGGACTATAGAGTGGCACTCCTCCAATCTTATCCAGGCATTGCCAATGGCCCTTAAGCTGCTCTATAGTATGTTCTACCACTGCCCAAGCCTGAGAATGGAGATATTTATAACATCGCTTTTGTTCAGTCAGCGGGTTGGCGAGCGGGGAGAGAAGCTACCTCTTCAGCGGTTACACACTGTCACCTAACTAAACATGTTACATATTTACATCATACTTACAGTTTTGACCAAATGTTTAATATTAAATGTCTTTTCTTATTAAGAATCCAGCCATCACAAGCAAAACACCATTTTCCAATTTGTTCCCCACAATACTATTTCTCAGAGTTGATACAGACCATTTTTCCACAACATTAATGAGACCACTTTTCGCACCATAGATAATTTGCACAATATAATAGAGTGGAAAATCTATTTGCATGAGCAAATTCATTCTCTGAAAGCACCTTTATAACAATGTGCTTGCAGTCAGCCGCTCCGATTACATTTGGAAAGCCAGACGTTGCTGCAAATTTGCACTTTGATGTTTGCCTTTTCAACCAAAGTGTAAGTTATATATCTGGATGACAAGCAGATAATACCATCCCATATAGCTGGCGTGGTGCAACTCAGTGATGACTGTGAAATACCTGACCAGTTCACGTTGAAAAGCACTTGTAGCTATAAACCCGAGGGTGGACAGAACTTGCAAAGGAACAGGTAGAGCACAGTTCCTCAAAGTCTGCTTTTGTAAAGCTGGCCAGTGTTCAGTAACAGCTCCCAGTGGATAGCTCTTGGAAATCTATATTGACTTAGAAGCAAGTCATCATCATGGGACAAAAAATCAGTATGATCTCTAAATATGTGATCTTTTCTAATTCTTTCATTTGTGATGTCTTCAAACAACACTTAAGCAGCCATGGTAATTGGAATAGTTTGGACATTCTATGCATCATTATATTGTTACAGATTGATTGCAATCAAATGCGTTAAATTTATAAACAATATGCAATTAATTTCAGTGTATTTGATAAAGCCCATGTCATAGATGTGAATCTGAAAAAGAAAGGAACCCACATGGAAACAGTAGCACTGATCAGTAGGCCTGATACTGTCATGAAAATGTGTGTAGTGTTACGCTAAGTTTAATTTTTATAGATCTCAGCATGAGTGTGGAAATGAGCATAAACAACATATTTGTGTGTATGCACCGTTTATACATGAGTCCTCTGGTCCTTTAAAAACAAGTAGTGAATGCAAGGCAGGATCCAACCCTGGATGGAACGTTAGACTATTTTAGGGCCTAGTAGTACACACATCCACATTGCTTTAACACCAGACTTTGAAATTTGAGACAAAAAACAGAATAGCCAAAATTAAACCCACATAGAAACAGGAAGAGCATATATACTTAACACAGACTGCAGTGAGGCATGGGATTTAAGCTTCAGTTGTCAGATCCGTAAGACACAACCACTAACCACTGTGCCAACCTGCTGTCAACTTTAAAACTAGAAGTTCACATTTCAAAGACTAAATACAAATTTTGGTGACCCTGCTTTTTGGTGTCCTTGTCACTCTTGGTAAAACTGAACACTCAGAAATCCACAATTAATGGCTGAAACTGGAAAAGAAACTAAAAGTTAATTTTAGTAGTTAGATGGTTTAACAAACTGTTTAAAGTAGTTATGTTTGAGGTCTCTTTAGAATCATTTATAAAAGACAAATGGTAAAAAATCATACATACATTCATATACATACATGGTGCTTTAAAATATATTTGCCGTCTTCCTGATTACCTCTATTTTTGATTTTTTATAACATTTACTTGTTTCTGAACTCCAAACAAAATTTAGCATATTGCAGCAGGTAACCAGAGTAAACACAAAACCCTGTTTTTAAACGATCATTTAATTAATTGAAGGAAAACATTTCAGTAATGCCTATACCACCCATGTGTAAACATTAATTGCCGACTTAGTCATTCATTCAACCAATAAACCAAATCTAAATGACAACAGGTTAAATTGAACTAGACACACCCATGCTTGATTGCTGCCAGCCCTATTGAATCTCAACTTTATGTCAAAAGATGTCCAGCAAGGTGAGGTTGGTTAAAAGGTCTACATAAGCAGCACACCATCTCTCAATCAAAAGAAATTCCAGAATAACTGAAAAAGAAATCTCAATGGTTACAAAGCAATCTCTAAAACCCTGTGACTCCAGCAAACCACCATGATAGGCATCTTCTGCAAATGAAGAAAACTTGGAACAGTTGTAAATCTGCCCAAGAATGAATGGACTAACAAAATTACTAATCCAGGAAGTCACAGAAGAGCAAAGACAAATATCTAATGAATTTCGGGCCTTTCTCAAGTAATTGCCAGTGTTCATAATTCCACTATTAGAAACACACTAGAACACAATGATATCCATGGGAGAGTTGCAAGGTGCCATCCACAGCTAAACAAGAGGAACATAAAGGCTTGTCTAACATTTCCAAAAATTACCTTGATTACCCCAAATATTTTGGGATAATGTTCTGTGGACTGATGAGTCAAAAGTGGATCTTTTTGGAATACGTGTGTCCTGTTACATCTAATATGAAGCAAACACAGCTTTCCACAATAAGAATTTCATGGCAACAGTTAAAATTAGTGGTGGTAGTATGATGGTGTGGGGATGCTTTGCTACTTCAGGGTCTGAACAACTTGCAATAATTAAGGGTAGTGTGAATTCAGCTGTCTGCCAGAAATACTGGAGGATAATGTCTAGTCATCAGATCCTTCATCTGAAGTGCAGGTACAATTGAGTTATGCATCAGGACAACAATTTGAAGCACATTTTAGTTTTATTCACCAGCGTTTGTGTGTTGGGATTGTGAACGGGGCTGAGAGATTAAATCTAAATAAAATAAAAACAAAGCTAACCTTTAAAAGTTTTATAAATTACACCGGCTGTTACAGACTGGAATCAAATGTATGTTTTTATTCTACAATAGTAAGAATACGAGTAGCTCACTTCTCAAAACGGACTCGTCGGGGATCGAACCCGTGAAGTTTTGATTACCAGTCAACAGTTGATACCGTTGCGCCACCGAAGCTATCGTAGCAACTGTGTGTCAATGTCGCACCCTAACGCGGGTTGTTTTTCTGCAGTTATATTTTTGAATGGAAGCGCATTTGTTCTGTTATATTTTTACCATTTGTTAAAGTGTTTCTTTGATATTTGGAATTCAGGCTTCACACAATATACACTTCATGTCTACATTTTGTCAATTATTACTAAAACATGAAAAATGTTTCTGTTTTAACAATGTGTTTACATAGATCGTTGTAGACACAGATCACGCATGAAATGCACGTGTTCCAAATAACGATATAGTATTTATAAAAGGTGTCATTTTGCTTCACTTCTCACTCTATACAACTCTAAGCAACTGACACGCAGGTAAACAGACTTGAGCTGAGAAAACTGTGTGGGCTGAGGGATGTAATAGCAGGCTGTTTGCTGTTTATCAACACATTTAAAGGACAAGGAGTTTTTTCGTAGGCTGTGATAACTTTAGTGTTAAAACAAGTCTATGGACATCTAACCTAGCAGTTGTTGGATTTCTTTTGGAAGACACGCTTCATGTGCTCCCAGCTCTTAAAAAACGATAAGTAAAACATGCAGAAAGCCAGCAGATGATCCGACCACTTCTCCTTAGTGTGCGTTCAGCCACCTTCTCTTCCCTCCCCAACACCCCCACCCACACAACGCGAGCGGCAGAGACACGAAGTGGCAAAAGGACAGCTGCAGTACAGGCTTTGAAATTATTGGACAGCAAGACAAGCAGAACAAGCAGCTCGTCAGCAGCAGAAAGACAGTAGATGAACCAGCGGCATCACCTTAGTGTGCGTTCAGCCACCCTATCAACCCTCCCCACAACGCGAGCGGCAGAGACATGAAGTGGCAAAAGGACAGCTGCTGTACAGGCTTTAAAATGATCGGACAGCAAGACAAGCACCTTGTCAGCAGCAGAAAGACAGTAGATGATCCGACGGCATCTCCTTAGTGTGTGTTCAGCCACACCCCCTTCACAATACGAGCAGCGTTATACAACCTGCAAGAAAAAGATGGATCCATGCCCAGGGCCGGAAATAAAGGACAAGTATTGTTTTTACAAATGTTTTAAAGTAAAAGTAAAAATAAAGCATATGTTACAATTCCCATGAAAATAACAATTTCTTTAACACTAGAATTACTAGAGCCTACGAAAAAACTCGTAGATCCGTCCCACCTTAAATCGCTTCTTAAAACCGTTCTTACCTCTCCGCCAGCGTCTTTTGTTAATCTAAACGTGCTGATAAAAGAAAAGCTGCAAGTAGCCAGCTATTCCATCCCCCCAACGACTTAGAACGTGCACAAACTTCTCCCAGCTCATGCCTTGATTGATTATCTAGGAGTGAAGTGGAGTTTTAGAGTGGAAATAATAGATCATTATTTGGAATACTGTACACGCATTGCACGTGTGTTCCACTTCTACAGTAATCCATGTAAACACATTTTTAAAACAGAAACGTTTTTCATATTGTAGTAGTAAATGACAAAATGTAGGCATAAACTATATAATGTATGAAGCCTGAAGTCCAAATATCAAACACTTTCACAAAAGGTACAAATATAACAGAACAAGTATGATTTTATTCAAAAATATAACTGCAGAAAAAAGCCGCCTTAGCATGCCACGTTGACACATACGTACTACAGCTGCCATGGTAGCGTAATGGTATCAACCGCTGACTAGTATTCAAAAGGTCATGAGTTCGACCCGCATGATTCAGTTTTGAGAAGTAAACTGCTCTTATTCTTACTATTTTAGGATAAAAACATACATTTGATTTCAGTGATACTTGTAAAGGTTAGTTTTTTTTTTTTTATTCACTTTTCATTCTCTCAGTCGTGTTCAGGATCCTTCCCAGACTCCCCCTACCCATTCTGAGAGTGCTGTTTTCACATAAAGACGCGCTATAGCTCTGCAGCGTACTTGTGATTGCATTCTCATACTAATGCTTGCGAACTGAAGTGCCTGCGTGCACTTTTTATGGCATCATGTCTATTTTTTTGAGCATGCCCGTGTCGCTCAAACACAGGAACATATGTTGGTGTACAAGTATAACAAAACAAGTACACTTTTATTCTAGACTATAAGTGAAGAAAAAATAAAGCAAGTTACAGTAGGCGGTTGATACGACAGCTTGTGTGGTGCAATGCTAAGAACTGCTGATTTCCGCTCTGTGTTATATAAAATCATTGCATTCAAATATTAACAATTTCCACACACCCTTCCTACATTCACGACATGTGTACTTGTTGCAGTGTACACAGCTCTCTGTGCTATGGTTCCTATTACACTGAATGAGCACCTGACATTGTACTTTCTTGCATATATAAATAACATTCGAGTATAGCGCGTCTCCAAATAAATCACATTTGAGCTACAGCGCATCTCCAAATAAATTACATTTGAGTTATAGCGCATCTTTATGTGAAAACAGCAGTATCAGATGGGGGAGGGGATCGTGAACACGACTGAGAGAATGGAACTGAATTTAAAAAAAAAAAAGCTAACCTTTACACAATTATCATGCATTTACACTTACAGACTGACTGAAATCAAATGTATGTTTTTATTCTAAAATAGTTCAGTACATGCAATATTATTTGAAAACGAACAGCGTCAGATCGGGTTTGAATACACGCGGACGCTGTTACAGAAGAAGTCAGCTTATTCAGTGCAGCAGTTTCAACGCACAGTACATGCAATATTATTTGAAATCGAACAGTGTCAGATCGGGCGCATATTCAAACCCGATCTGACGCTGTTCGTTTTCAAATAATATTGCATTAGTGCGCTGATGTTTTTACATATATTGTCTCTTTCATTCATCTTGCGGTTTGTAATCAGTGACCGCGTGTTTTTTCCCCAATCTTGCCAGTTCGCACATGTTGCTGTATGGTGGTGTTTCTTTTGTAATCCAGGACATGCAGAGGACAGAATAGTACAGAGCAGTAAGTTCAGCGCTATATGCAATCAGACAGGCAGAGAAGGCACTAGATAAATAAACAGGGAAGGCACCGTATAATGGATATATAAAAAAACAGCTAAGGAGATAGATAGATATATAGATAGGTAGGAAGGAAAGGCACTATATGATAGGCAGACAGGGAAGCTCCTATATAATAATAAAATTACTGTTATTACTATATAGATAGACAGGGAGTTCAAGCAGGCAGAACGGCGAAGGTTAAAAATAAATACATTTTTTCTCCAGCGGGGAATCAACTCGGATCTCTTGAAGTACAACAAGTCTGCTGCGCTCTAAGTTACGAAATCTTACCAGTAAGCCTCGGAAGCTGTTGTAGAAGTCTTGAACCTTTTATGAAAGTGTTTATTTTCTCTTTGGCTGTCAGGCTTCACACATTTTATAGTTTATGTCTACATTTTGTAACATTTATTACTAAAATATGAAAAAGTTTCTGTTTTAACATTGTGTTTACACAGATTACTGTAGAAACGGAACACACATGAAATGCGTGTGTTCCAAATAACAATCTATTATTTCCACTCTAAAACTCCACTTCACTCCCAGATAATCGAGGCATGAGCTCGGAGAAGTTTGTGCACGTTCTGAGTCGGTGGGGGGATGGAATAGCCGGCTGCTTGCAGTTTGTTTTTATCAGCACATTTACAGGACAAAGGAGGCTGGCGGAGAGGTGAGAACAGTTTTAAGAAGTGATTTAAGGTGGGACGGATCTTCAAGTTTTTTCGTAGGCTCTGGTAATTCTAGTGTTAAATTGTATATCCGGTAAACCAACCTGGGGGTAGGCGAGCGAGCGAAGCAAGCAGGGGGCAGAGCCCCTTAGTCTCCTATAAAATACATCATATTCATTGCCCAATTTCAGTATAAGTAACAGGTAAGAAAATTGTATTTCGGAGCTATTGTCATCACACAGATAAATTTGTTAATACATGTATATATCTTGTGTACGTTTCAATTTTTTTTTGACCGCAGCAGTTACATTGTGTCTTTTTTGAATCATGTTAATTTCTTTTTAAAGTTTTCTTTTTACTTGTTCTGTTGAAAATATTTTAACTTACTGACTGAAGTATCCAACACACATACTGTATTTTGGTAGTGCTAAAAATGGACAATCCATTCCTCAGGAATAACCTTTGATGTTAAAAATGAATACTGGAAAGTAACGTGTACAATCAAGTGTGGCCAGTTTTTCTCTACCAAGTTGTTTGAAGCCCTTGACATCTTACTTGTACCATTAGCAAGAGACTTGTATGAAAGCATTCCTCTATTGGAATCAGCCTTAAGTTTGCCAGTCTTTGCCAAGTAAAGCATCTGGATACTTAAAAGAGAGAAACAGAGTAATATTAATCAAAATAAGATTTTCCAGGAACCCAACTGTTTTGGCTGGCCCTTTATTGGCGAGATATTGTTACCTGTACGGAAGCTCTGAGACTGCAGGCAGGAGAGTCTCTATTTTTATTTAATAGTTGACTATAAGAAATATAAGTTCAATTATAAAATTAATAGGTAAGCAAGAAATGAGTGAAGGTAGTAGACAATATTTCAGAAAATTTTGTAATTACAAGCTGTGGAATAGTTTACATATACAACTCAGTAGTTTCTATCAAGTCTGTAAGCACACACTGATGTTTTAATTTACATTGTAGCTCAGCTGCTCTGACAATGTGTTTTTATCCCTCATTTCATGTCTTGACTTTGATTACTTTATATAATAACTTGTATTCATGTTTGCTTCAGTAATATTGTAACTTGTTATATAGAAGACATGTGGGTGTTAGCCTGTAACTGACTCCTTTAGATCCTTTAGAGAAGAAAAAGAATTTTCTAGATTAAAAAATTTGACACATGCCCTTCCTTGTGCCTTCATTATGTCAACAATTTGCATGCATCTTTAAAATATAAAGGTCCATAGAATTATTCTTGCAAACTTAAGTTTTGTCTGTGAACAGTCAGCTAATGAATTAACTGGTGCGTTGTCCTAGCTATTTCAGAGGTACTTGATTTTTGCATAGCCCCATTCAGCAAGAAAATTACATTGATACAAAGACAAATTGAAAACTGTAGGCTTGATTGTGCATTATGCTCTACTGGGACACAAAAAACCTATATTGGAACATAACAACTTGTTATTAAATGCATATTAACCAAGAGCAAAAAGGCCAAGTTGATTGTATAGTTTAGCACTGTAGCATTTTTGTGCTGCTGGAAAATCTGTGCAATTTCAGTGTTTCGCCAAGCTTTTAGCCTTGATTAGAGCCAGTTGCATATTTTGTTTGTCATTGTTTTTATAAAGTATTTATTATTTGTTAGATTTAGCAGTTAAGGCCTAGTATTATCATATGAAAACACATTTGCCCCATGTGTTTTTTCCATTGCTTTCACATGATCAGATTAGTATAATTGAAGGAAAATTATGTTTTAGTACAGTAGGAACATGTGAATGATGCTTACTATTTTTGAAAGTGTTAGAAATGTGTTTATAAAACCAGTTTACTCATCCCAGTACTGCTTGTTAAAAATTGCTCCCCTGATCAGTCTCAGTATTATTATGTCAGAACAATGGTTAGTAAAGATTTAAAGCTATATAATTTGCTCATTTTAAAGACATTCTTAGGTAATTTTTCTTTGTTTAAAATATCCAGTTTGAAAAAAGAGAAATAAAGTCGTTTTTAAACAGATGCCTAGTTTTAAAAATACATTTGCTAAAATAAGATATTTTCTGTTGACCCTTTATATTTTGTGTTGCTCCTTTTTGTAGAACTTTTTTGACCTTCTGTATAAATAGAAATTATGTTACTTGTGTATTTTTGCTGCATACCTTCTAAATGCAACATCCTGTTTTATTTAAGATTGGGTAATGATGTCACTGGAGGCAGTAGTCAATTGTTTTGCATAGTACTCATTATTGAGTACAACCTTAGAGTTCTTGAGCTCATTTTTATGATCAAAATATAACAACCATATAACATTACATAAATACACATATGGGTTGAAGATCATTTCATGGTTTTGGACCCCAGATATTTTTTATTAATCCTTGTAACCTTTTATAGGTTGGCATCTTAAGAAACTAATATATGCTCTAATAGATATGTATTGATAAGTTCTATTAAAATGTTTTTCTAAAAGTAGTACACAAGTCTTGCCAAGCCTTTTATGCATTATGAAAATTTTTTAAAAACAACCCTAAATATAACTGGAATCAAATAAAAGAATTTAAAGGATGAATTCACTGTTTCTAAAGTGATGCGTATTTTGTAAAGTTTAAAAACTTACTATCCTGCTGTTGCATTCGATAATTGTGGGTACCTGGCTCCCAGTATATTAAAGCCTTAAATCTTACCTAATCTGTCCACTTTGAAGTAACTTAAGTTTTGATTTAAGAAAACATAATTTCTGCATTTCTGAGGCATGCTTGTGACAACAAAAGTAAGCTGGAAATAGTACTTTTTTCTGAGATTCTGTGTACTATTTTCTTAATGTAAGGAAACATTTTGTGTTCACTTGTGTGCTAGCATTGGCCAGCGTGGGTCGAGTTATGAAAATCTCCCTTTTGTCAAGCTATTCTGCCTAGTATCCTTCTTTTGCTTCAATAAATCTTTCTTCATCATTTATGCCCTAGCATGGTTTATAATAACAGACAAATGCACACTCAAATCATATACTGATCATCCACAACTTTAAAACCACCTGCCCAATATTGTGTAGGTCCCCCTTGTACTATCAAAACAATTGATCCATTGAGGACTGGACTCCACAAGGCCTCTGAAAGTGTCCTGTGGTGTCTAAAACCACTGCCATCAACAACAGTTTATTTATTGTATAGCCCAAAATCACACAAGGAATGCCTCAGTGGGCTTTATCACTAGAATACCTGAAGCCTATGAAAAAACTTGTAATCTCAGGCCACCTTAAATTCCTTCGCACCTCTCCATTAGTGTCTTTTGTGTTGTAAATGTGTCAATCAGGACAAGAAGCCTGCGATCCCAAACCCCACCCCATGAGTGTTCCTGCTCACACTGTATTAGTATGCACCTTCTCGTCCATGATGTCAAAGCCGCACTGACCAAAAAAATAAAAAAGACAGACATAGGTATATATGACTTTTAGAATAATTAATTTTATGACCTGTACAGTACATTTCAGAAAACATTGTGGCATTGTTGCAACATTATATTCATTTGAATGCCTTCATGCGGTTGTAGTCAATGACAACATTTGTTTTTTTTTTTTTTCTTTCCCAATCTTGCCCAGTCTCCACATTGTAGTGCATGGTGATGTTTCTTTTTTACCCCAGGACACAGAGAGGAATGAATAATACAGAGAGGACAGTTCTGAGCTATATATAATCATCGAATTCAAATGTTAACAGTTCCCACACACCCAAGGACCGTCCTTCCTACATTTACGACATGTGTACCTGTTGCAGTGTACACACCTGCCTATGCTGTGGTTCCTGTTATATTGAAGGAGCACCTGACACTGAGTTTTCCTTCCTGGGGGAAGCGGAGGTCTTGGAACAGATGCTTGTCAATGTTGCATTCTCTTTTCTTTTTCCATCGCCTTTTCTTGTAAGAAGTGACAACGAAGTTCCTCTGCAAGGTGAGCCAAAAACGCTCTTTATTTTCTCAGTGGACCCCGTGCATGCCTTGTACACGGCATGTAAGTTCAACCCCGCCAGGTCAAGCATGCTGGAGAACACAACAACTGGCCACCTGCGTGTTCCTGTTTGCACAGAATAAGCATGCACCTTCTGGTCCATGATATCAGTGCCATTATGGGGAAAAAAAAGAAAGAGACAAATATATGTGACACTTTGAAAAAATCATTGTATGACCTGAATAGTACCAGTCAGAAAACATTGTTGCACTAATGCAATATTATTTGACAACTAACAGTGTCATTTTTCGTGAGCGTGAATGTGACTGAGAGAATAAAACTGAAAAAAAAAAAGCTAACTTTTACAAATACCATAAATTTACACCCAGTCACATTTCCTGTCATCCTACATTTACACAGATCGTTGTAACACGGAACACACATGAAAAGCATGTGTTCCAAATAACTATATATTATTTACCCTATACAATTCCAGGCACCTCACACCTAGATGTAGAGCCTTACGCTGGGAGAATTTTTTCACCAAGTTGAGCTGTGGTGGTGGGGGGATGGGATAGGAAGCTGCTTGCTACTTGTGCTGATTGACATATTTGCAACACAAAAGATGCTGATGAGGAGAGCTGCATAGGAATTTAAGGTGGCCCAGGATCACAAGTTTTTTGGTAGGCTTCAGGGATTCTAGTGTTAACAGACCCCTAGCTTTCACTCTCCAGGAAGACATAGGAAAAAAAATGAAAGAAATCTTGGGAAAAGCAATTTAAAGAGAGGCCCCCCTTTCTGGTAGGTTGGGCATGCACTGGGTGTCAAAAATGGGGCAAACACAACACACAAAACAGAATACAAGTAATCCACTTCACAGAGCTAGATGTTCAGTCTATCATTGCCACCTCAGGAATTTGATATAATAGGGACTACTTTTTTCTTGCACATAGCTCCTCATCAAGGGCAGGTGCAGAGCAGCACAACAACTCTCAAGGTAAAATGCAAGAATAGATTGTACTACTCACTAAATACAGAACTAGAACATATATGAGGATTTCTTAAAATACATCAAAATCAAAGTCAAAACTAATTAACATAAATGGAAGAAGTGAAATGAATAGTGATTCCAAATAAGTTAAATAATGACAAAATGTTGTTTCAATCAGCATCATTCCCTCCAATAATTAACATCCATCCATCCATCCATTATTCAACCTGCTATATCCTAACACAGGGTCACAGAATCCAATCCCAGCCAACACAGAGTGCAAGGCAGGAACAAATCCCGAGCAGGGCGCCAGCCTACCACAGGGCACACCCACACACCAGGGACAATTTAGGATTGCCAATGCACCTAACCCGCATGTCTTTGGACTGTGGGAGGAAACCCACGCAGACATGGGGAGAACATGCAAACTCCATGCAGGGAGGACCTGGGAAGCGAACCCAGGTCTCCTTACTGCGCTGCAGCAGCGCTACCACTGCACCACATATTTGTTTTATTTGTGTTCAAAGACAAGTAGTTCCCATCCATCCTTTCCTTTCACTCACAAGCATATCTAATTAAGGATAACATCGGAGAAGCATAATTTGATCTGAAAGAAAGATACTGTATTGGGTGACATCTGCGTATGAATGAAAATGAACATGTTTTCTAATGATATTTCCAAATGGAAGCATGTAAAGTGATATATAGATATATATAGATAGATATAATGGGATGTTCCCATAGAGTGAAAGAATGTAAGCAATTATATGACTTTTTTCAGTTATTACTCTCTATTTACACTACTTACAAAACAGAGACCACAATTCATATCTGGGCATCTGAATTCAGTGTCAGTAACTGCGTTTGCCGATGCCTTTGTAAGGTGAACCCACCACCATGGCCCTGAAAGGTTGCCGCAGAGGAAGACAAGTAGTGAAGTGAAATGAAGCACACAATGCTTCATAGATTAATACTTGATAACATTTTTGACTTGAAAAATGGAAGTATTAGGTAAGTTTTAAGGTTTCATGTACCAAATTAATATATACCATGATTATAAAGACGTATCTTGAACTTGAAAAATATCAAACATATCCTTTAAGAACAGGAATTATGTTGTTGTACCTCTTAGGAGGATGCTTCCAATAGTATTGTTAATTAGCTGAAAGGTGCATATATAATAGTTTTTAACAATGTTTGAATAACATAATGTAGTAGTCAATTCTTCAATAAATAAGTGCATAAATTCTTTGCATCCTGCAAACATCCAAATATCTCTATAACATTTGAGCTGATAAAACACGCTTTGCGGAGTTATTATTTACCAGTGATAAAATCTTAATTGCAAGCTGATTAAAGCCGATGTCACATTATGTGATTTCTGCTCGTAGGCTATATAAGACTTGCTGAAAGCAGTTGCTGATCCCTTCGCTGAACTGTGTCAGTTTACAAAACAGAAAATCACTGGGTGTGTCACATTTACTGATCAAGTGCCGACCTTCTAGCACAGTCTAGCTTGTCCTTTTTTCTGACAGTCAATAACGTGCGTTCTAACAGAGAGAGTACTCTATGAAGAATTAACAGGTACTAGTGTCGATCAGTAAAATTCAGCAAAGCGTAATTGCAGTGAACATGGTGCATTTGCTGGTGACCTTATTCACCAAATGTTTCCTTGGAAATTCACTCTGTGGCCAGCTTAGATGAACATTTATTTCCCAGCACCCGTTGATGCTTTGAAAGGCCAGCTTGACACCATAGAGTTGTAGCAGCCATGCTCGGAACTTGCCTACTGTAAGATTGTTGACAGCATCCTGCAAACATATGTGATTTCATAATCAGTTCACTATTCCAGCCAAAATTCCATTCTGCAGAAAATGAGTGGTACATTGGCTGACCATAATGAGTACTGTCATTGGATATACTGTATAACACTGATCCCTGTGCATAGTAGAACTGGCTGATTTGTCCAGATACCATCTCACCTAAATCACACATGGAGAAATTGCTAATTATGTGGACTAAGGACCAAATACAAAGGCAAACAGCTTTCAACATATTTACGACGTAAAGCTTGTTTGAGATGGTTAAAGAAAAAGCAGGATCAGACTATATATAGTATGGTGTTTGCAATGTCCAAATCTCATAACATCCTATTTCACAGAATGTATCTGTAATAAGAAAAGATTTAATGCCATTTACATGGTGTTTCTTTGTTCCTGATGATGGAACATACTGCAAAGCATCTGCACAGATACATTGTAAACAAAAGACATTCCAGCTGTACTTGGAGCTCTGACTTCAAACAATGGATTATTGCCACCTTGTGGCATGGCCAATGGGTGCCCCAAGTTTGGAACTCTTATTTACTTTTTGATAGTTTGTGGCTGTTTGTTGTATTTTTGTTTGTGGTGTTCCTTCCATCTGAGTCTTTTGTTGTATGACACACAGTAGGGCAGCAGTTATCACCGCTGCATAACAACACAAATCACATTTTTGGCCACAATAATCAGTCCAGCAGACATTTCCCTAGCTATCATTGACACTTAAAAGACCATTGCATCATTATAATTCACTCAAAACTGGTTTAGTTCCTCCTTCTCCATTGATTTCAGTGCATTTTGAGGAGTATGGCGAATTTCCTGAATATTTCTGAGACTTCACTGAACTCACTGCAAAGCGAACTTAAAGCAGTTCACTCATCACTAATAGGTACATCGAGTGCAGCCACAGTCTTGGCCCTTTTTTCTTTTTCCATTCTGTCATGGTACATAATACACAAGATATTAGACAGAAGAGCTTCTCTTCTGTTTATAAGGTACAAAATACCCACCTTCCTTATTCCTTGTTGCTACATTATATGAATTATACGTTTGGGTGAACATTCATTGGTTGTCACCTCTCTTGTACACAGAGCCTGCATCAGTGACTAATAAAAAACCTCTTTGATTTTTTTCAGAGTTAGTCATTGGGCAAGTCATATTACACATCTTACTTCATGGGTTTGTGTTGCCCCTAACTGTCTATGATTATGTAAATGAAGGCTACAACTGAAAATTGCTTGAAAGGTCATCACATGTGACATAGCCTTAAGTAAGACCAATTTTTAGGCCTACTGTTAAAAATGATGGGACCTTTTTTGCTGTCTATTTATATTTTCTAAATATATCACATAGAGGTGGCATGGAAAATGAATACAGTAACAGTACAATTACTGAGCCATGTCAAACGCCAAATACAGTTCTATAATCAACTGGTAGGAATGAACTGGGGTTTTTTTCTGAGATTTACCCTGTACACCAATTCAACCCTCTTTGAAATGGTGGTGATATATATATATATATATATATATATATATATATATATATATATATATATATATATATATATATATATATATATATATATATATATATATATATATATATATATATATATATATATATATATATATATATATATATATATATATATATATATATATATATATATATATATATATATATATATATATATATACTGTATATATATCTTTTTTTTTTTTAAACCTAAATAGTTAATTTAATCTATACAGGTAGGTATGTTGGGCAGGATTATCTTTTATGTATTTAGTTTATCTTTTGTAACTTTAATATACTTTTGACATTCATATCGTTAATTTTCTGTTTTCTTTCTGTTGATTGAGAAGTTGGAATTGAGAGGAATTAATGTGGTGTGGTGTTGTCTTTTGGCATCTGTAAATAAATAAAATACTTCTTTAAAATTGAGAATTTCAATATATATCTGAGCTATCCGATTGAGTTGTTCAAGCTGAAGCAGCTGTTTTCCTAAGAGACAGGAGATCTGATTGACTTTCAACATGTGTAATGCACCCAATCTGTGGTTACATTCTAACTTGTCTGCCAGCGTAGACAACATTTCTTGTATTGTGTCTTGTGACTAGGATACAACAGTAATCACTATGGGTTCCATTCTGCCAATGCTTTTCTTATATTCCCAGATAAATTCTCATTTCCTTAATTTTTAACCACTGAATGAATATGAAGGAGTAATTTTTTTTGTTGGAATTCTCATATATATAGTTATGGCTATTAGCTATGGTTGTAGAACACACATGAAGTTCTTAAATCCAGCTTTATTAACATACAGGTATGGTAGCTAATCCGAGTTCTGTGGTACTTAAATAGTCCAAATGAAACTCCTTAGTTTGCTTTCAGTTCTGCTCTACTGTATTTCAAAATCAAGGTAGAGAATTGAAGAGTTGGAAAGGACTTCAGTTTCAGAGAACAGGCAGTCTATAGCCACCACATCTCAAAAAAAGTGTCTTCATGCTGAATTTTCTGCATTGCAAATTTTATAGGTTTATATAGTTCTGTAAAACTTTATTTAGTCTTCATTAATAAAGTATCTATCTGTCTTATCGATTTTATATAGAGAGTATGCTACTTAAAGACACTTTACATTGTAAAAGAGCAAATCTAGTGTAACGACAAAGTATAGAACAATATACTAAATCATTCAATAAAATAGTAAAAGGGAAAGTGAACTGCTGAATTTGAAAAAAATACATATGAGAAATTTACAGGCCCATAGGTAGTAGATACTGTATTGTAGGTACCTGCTGAACTGTAGAATGTTCTGGGGTGTCAATTAGAGACTTAACTGTGCAGAATATGCAGAGTTAATTAAAAGGTATTAGGGAAAAAACAAAACATACAGTTTTAAATGTGATTTGATTGGTGCTGTTAATAAAGATTTAAGAGACACAGTATTCCAGATAGTAACAGCTAAAAAACTTAATAAGCCACCATCCAAAGTTTTATAACAGGGGCAAGGGGGCCTTTAAGCTCAGATGTCTGGCAAGTCTGAATTAACAGCTTTGGAAGTCGGTGGCAGAGTTCCTATGATAAAGCGATATTGTGCAGAAAGCAAGTGTGGTTGAGCTAGTTAAACTGTAATATGTTTATTGTGCTTCTTCCATATCTAAAACCGGTGACTAGTATTTATAATATGCTCCAATCCAGAAGTTCTCAAATACAGTTCTAGGGACTTCATGTGGCTGTAGGTTTTTGTTCCAATCAATTCCATAATCGGTGAATCATTTAACCTCTAATTTGCATTCAGAAAAGCACAGCAGTGTGATTTGTTCTTTGGACATTTAGAGATTTATTCAATTTTGTTCTGTAGCACTAATGCTTAACTCTCTGGTATTGTTTTCCTATTAATTTGCTCCCTTAATCGTATCCTGATAAGACAATTAGCAATGAGCACAGCAGACACCCTGGCAAACAGCACTGAATGTTGAAAGGCTGCGACTGCTTCAGTGTCAGACCCACTAACTTGGTCATTAGTAAATAATGGATTAACCAAATTAAAAATCAAAAACACACACAAATAGAAGTATCCACATGTAACATTCATAAATACTTGATATATTCAAATAAAAATTTACCAACCTTAGTTTTATTATTTCTACATTGACCCAAAAACCTAGTAACTGGGAAATGACAGCATGATTAATTAGGCTAGGAATCCAATTTAAAACAGACATTGGATGGAACTAAAACCTGCAGCCCCAGGAGTCCCCAGGACTGGGTTTAAAAACTTTTGCTGTAATCTATTAATACTTTGCTTTGAAAGTGATCTGCAGTAAGTGCTAGAGACCTTCTGTGTATTTCTGAATATAGATAGCATACTAATGACGATATTCTTAACATTGGATTGATATAACCAGAGTGCACTGTCCGAAATAAATGATGATTAATGAATAGATACAATTTCATCAAATACAGTATCTGGGATTACAGCATCACTAGGAAAACTGATTTCTATCTTAACTACTATGGGGCTTCGCTCAACAAACACCCCACCCCACGCCAATCACCATCATTTGCTTGCGCGCCAGCCACTTTGCGTCTGCACCGCTCAAATAAGTGGATTTCACTTTCATCAAATAACAAATCTTTTATTTCTTTCAGGATTTGCCTCTTCATTGGGAAGAAACACCACTTTTCCCTGATGTCTACGCGAAGTAGACAATCTACAAGCCTCCGACTTAAAGTTTAAATCCAAACAATATATTTGATCTCTTTTCGCTGTTCCATTATTTCACCGAGTAATAATTTCCATTTGTTTGTGCTAATGCAATCTTTACTATCATTTTTTTGAGTCTTTCGAATTTTAGTACTTTTAATATCTCTAACCTGCTCTGCATGTGTATCGTGCCAACGATTTTGAATTCTTTACGACATTCTAGTTTGTCATCTACTCTTTGTCTTTTATTTCCGGCCCCGGGTGTGTTTAAATCTCTTGGCACAAAGTCTCGTCTCATGGGACGTAAATGTACCTCTCCTTAACACTAGAATTACCAGAGCCTACGACAAAACTCGTAGATCTGTCCTACCTTAAATCGCTTCTCACCTCACCGTCAGCGTCTTTTGTCCTTTAAATGTATTGATAAGCAGCAAGCAGTCTGCTATCACATCCCCCACCGCTGCACAGTTTTCTTAGCTCAAGTCTGTTTACCTGCGTGTCAGTTGCTTGGAGCTGTATAGAGTGAGATGTCAAGCAAAATCACACCTTTTATAAATACTATATCATTATTTGGAACACATGCATTTCATGTGTGTTCCGTGTCTACAACAATCTATGTCAGGGGTGCCCACACTTTTTCAGCTTGCAAGCTACTTTTAAAATGACCAGGTCAAAATTATCTACCTACATCAAAAATGTTATATATATAATGCAAAGTGGATGGAAAGTTTTCACAGCGCATCACTTTTTCCACATTTTGTTATGTTACAGTCTTATTCCAAAATTGATTAAATTCATTTTTTTTCCCTCAGAATTCTACACACAACACCCCATAATGACAACGTGAAAAAGTTTTACTTGAGGTTTTTGCAAATTTAACCCATTTTGGAATAAGGCTGTAACATAACAAAATGTGGAAAAAGTGATGCGCTGCGAATACTTTACGGATGCACTGTGTGTGTGTGTGTGTATAAAGAAGTAATGAAAAAGAAAAGGAAACATTTTAATAATAACGTAACATGATTGACAATGTAATTGTGTTGTCATTGTCATGTGTGTTGCTGGCATATATATATATATATATATATATATATATATATATATCTCTATCTATATATATATACATATATATATACATATACAGTACAGTTTATTTTTGTATAGCCCAAAATCACACAGGAAGTGCTGCAATGGGCTTTAACAGGCCCTGCCTTTTGACAGCCCCCCAGCCTTGACTCTCTGAGAAGACAAGGAAAAACTCCCAATAAAAACCTTGTAGGGAAAAATGGAAGAAACCTCGGGAAAGGCAGTTCAAAGAGAGACCCCTTTCCAGGTAGGTTGGGCATGCAGTGGGTGTCAAAAGTAGGGGTCAATACAATACAATATACAGAACAGAACAATTCCTTAAGACAGCATAATAATAAAAATTTTAGAAGTACGGTTTAACAGTAGATGATATGACATAATTAGGTTTGGATATTTTGGAGTCCTGGAGACCTCATCCATCTAGCTGCCTCCCCATTTGGCCATGCCACGGCTGAAACGTTGCTCCAATGAAAGGACCCCTCTTTCCCATGATTCCTGTGATCCTCCATCAGGGATGACTTTACCATAGGCAGGCAAACAACTTGGCAGGTGGGCCGTGGCACCAATTGCCACATTTGTACCGAGAAAAGAAACAGAATAGGTGAGGGTTAGTATTCAAATATAATTATCATGTTACTTATGTTATAGTGCTAATGACTAACAACAGAGATGCAGTATGTACAGTTAATCAGCAGCTCTAGTCAGGATATGCTAAACTGAAGTAGTGAGTCTTCAGCCGGGATTTAAAGGCTGAGACTGAAGGGGCATCTCTTATGGAAGCAGGAAGACCATTCCACAGTTTAGGGGCCCTGTAACTAAAAGCTCGACCTCCCACTGTTATTTTATTAATCCTTGGAATCCTAAGCAGACCGGCATCTTGAGATCTTAATGTGCGCTCAGGTTTGTAAGTCATGATAAGTTCAGACAAGTAAGCTTTTGAAATCTGCCCTGAACTTAACTGGGAGCCAGTGTAAAGATTTAAGAACTGGGGTTATGTGTTCATATTTTCTTGTTCTTGTAACAATTCTTGCAGCGGCATTTTGGATTAACTGGAGGCTGTATAGAGAACAGTTTGAACAGCCAGTGAACACCGCATTGCAGTAGTCAATCCTACTAGAGATAAATGCATAAATTAATTTCTCACAATCCTGTTTATTTAGAAAGCGCCTTAATTTCCTAACATTTTTAAGATGGAAAAAACATGTTTTGGACGACTTTGTAATATGCGCTTTAAATGACATGCTAGAGTCAAAGATAACTCCTAGATTGCGGGCTGATTCAGTAAAATTAATTGGGATTCCAACTGAGTTAAATGACGACAAAATATTGCTGTGATCAGCGTCATTCCCTCCAACAATTAACATCTCTGTTTTATCTGTATTTAAAAACAAGTAGTTCTCATTCATTCATTCATTCAATTCAAAACGGAAACAAAAATATCATCCCTGGCTAAAATTGGGCAGACTTAAAAATAAAGTGGTATTTTAAGTACTTTAAGTACATTTTCTTTAAATAATAATAACAAAAATTTCAACATAAAGTGCAGTTTTTCTTCTTAAAAAAATAAGGCAGAAACATAAAAGGTAATTTGACCAGCTTCACCTTTAAACTCTGAGTAACCTTAGCCAAAATTATTTTGTACATTAAACATTGTGATCATTGAACATTTTGTAATTAGATATAATTAGAATTACTAACGGTCAAGGAAGTCCAATGATCCCCAGTAAGAGCCACAAAGTCCGCTTTCTGTAATGCATCTAATTTTGCTTGCTTTTCAGTGTGCACAAAACCATGCTTTTATCAAGGCTTCCGTCGGGTAGTCTTTTGAAATGAAATTTTCCTCCGATCAGTCGTAGGAACGCGCTTTATTCCGACTCTAACATTTTTGTAGCTCTGATGTGTGCATCAATGTAATCGATGTACCAGGAAATCATGCATTGACAAAAGTTGCTTGGAATTGAAAGTGTGATTAAATGCGTTATTTTTTTAACGCGTTATAGAGTACATGCATCTCAGCTTCCCAGCTGTGCTTGTGCTAAGAAAAGGAAACATTTTAAAAATAACGTAACATGATTGTGAATGTAATAGTTTTGTGACCGTTATGAGTGTTGCTGTCATCAAGGATTTGATTATAATTTCTTTCAATCAGGTTCATATTTGGACAGTTTGCACAAAACCACGCTTTTATCAAGGCTTCTGTCGGGTAGTCTTTTGAAATGAAATTTGCCTCCGATCAGTCTTTATTCATAAAGCTTCAATTGGTGATCTGTCTTTCTGCATTAACCGCATATTTTTTTTATACATCTCAAACCAAGGGGATGCGAAGGTAAAATGATTTGGTAAGTGCGCGTACATACTCAGTGCACCCCCTCTCGGGAATCGAACCTCGGACGTCGGCGCTAGAGGCGAAGCCTCTACCATTGCGCCACAGCGTGTGGTTTGTCTATTTGAGATTATGTAGATCGGGTATATATATATATATATATATATATATATATATATATATATATATATATATATATATATATATATATACCCGCGCTTCACAGCAGAGAAGTAGTGTGTTAAAGAAGTTATGAAAAAGAAAAGGGAACATTTTAAAAATAACGTAACATAATTGCCAATATACAGTAATTGTTTTGTGAGTGTTATGAGTGTTGCTGTCATCAAGGATTTGATTATCGTTATTTCTTTCAATCAGATTCGTATTTGTAGGATGTGTTGTGTTCAAGTTACATTCCGTGTTTGTGAATCGTTGTAAAGATAACAGGTTTCATTCATCGATTCGTTTCTTACTGCATCAGTAAACAGCTAGTCTTCCTCTTTATCTGAGCTGTGACACACTGCATGCACGGGTGTTGTTCTTTTTACACTGTCTTCATTTAGCGGGACATTGACTTTTTCCACTGTGTGCTTTGTTTCCGCAGTAGCTGTACTTATGAATATGCTTGTATGTATCACACGCTTCATATTTTTTTGCTGCCTTCTCAATTGTGTAATTCGGTTTTTGTTCAGCACTCTTTGGAACTGTTGCTTTTTGTCTGTGCACTGCGTCATTTCATGTGAGCCGCTCGGTGTACATGCATCAAAGGTTCCCAGCTGTGCTGGTGCCATCTCGTGTGATGTCCACGGCTGTATTTAATGTTAGCTAACACCCGGCACTTAAAAGTTTCTCAAGCAGTTTCGCTGAATTTGTGCCAAACACCACCCTGACCATCTCATCTTCCTCTGCATAAGCACAGTCCTTCACCCGTGAATATTTAGCTGCAGTTTTTCTATTGGATTGCCGCTGACGGATGGCCTTATATGGGCAGGCACTAAATTAACTCCGCCTCCCACGGGCATCGAGTAGAAGTCTATTATAGTATATGGACGAAAAAATAGGTTCCAGTTATGACCATTACGCATAGAATTTCCAAATGAAACCTGCCCAACTTTTGTAAGTAAGCTGTAAGGAATGAGCCTGCCAAATTTCAGCCTTCTATCTACACGGGAAGTTGGAGAATTATTGAGTGAGTCAGTGAGGGCTTTGCCTTTTATTAGTATACATATACCTGTAACTGTATAACCTGTACCATATAACTGCTCAAAAAAATTAAAGGAACACTTTGAAAACACATCAGATCTCAATGGGAAAAAGAAATCCTCCTGGATATCTATACTGATATAGACTGGGTAATGTGTTAGGAACGAAAGGATGCCACATCGTTTGATGGAAATGAAAATGATCAACCTACAGAGCCCTGAATTCAAAGACGCCCCAAAAATCAGAGTGAAAAAATTATGTGGCAGGCTAGTCCATTTTGCCAAAATTTAATTGCAGCAACTCAAAATTGTACGCAGCACTTTGTATGGCCCCTGTGTTCTTGTATACATGCCTGGCAACATCGGTGCATGCTTCTAATGAGATGACAGATGGTGTTGTGGGGGATCTCCTCCCAGATCTGGACCAGGGCATCACTGAGCTCCTGGACAGTCTGAGGTGCAACCTGGTGGCATTGGATGGACCAAAACATAATGTCCCAGAGGTGTTCTATTGGATTTAGGTCAGGAAAGTGTGGTGGCCAGTCAATGGTATCAATTCCTTCATCCTCCAGGAACTGCCTGCATACTCTCACCACATGAGGCCAGGAATTGTCGTGCACCAGGAGCCACTGTACCTGCATAGGGTCTGACAATGGGTCCAAGGATTTCATCCTGATACCTAATGGCAGCCAAGGTGCCTTTGTCAAGCCTGTAGCGGTCTGTGTGACCCTCCATGGATATGCCTCCCCAGACAATCATTAACCCACCACAAAACTGCTCATGCTGAATGATGTTACAGGCAGCATAATGTTCTCCATGGCTTCTTCAGACCCTTTCACTTCTGTCACGTGCTCAGGGTGAACCTGCTCTCATCTGTAAAAAGCACACGGCACCAGTGGTGCATCTGCCAATTCTGGTATTCTATGGCGAATGCCAATTAGAGCTGCATGCTGCTGGGCAGTGAGCTCAGGGCCCATTAGAGGACATGGGGCCCTTGGGTCACCCTCATGAAGTCATCCTGTTCCTCCTTGCCCAAAGGAGCAGATACTGGTCCTGCTGATGGGTTATGGACCTTCTATGGCCCTCTCCAGCTCTCCTAGAGTAACTGCTTGTCTCCTAGAATCTCCTCCATGCCCTTGAGACTCTGCAGGGAGACACAGCAAACCTTCTGGCGATGACACGTATTGATGTGCCATCCTGGAGAAGTTGGACTACCTGTGCAACCTCTGTAGGGTCCAGGTATCGCCTCATGCTACCAGTAGTGACACTGACTGTAGCCAAATGCAAAACTAGTGAAGAAACAGTCAGAAAAGATGAGGAGGGAAAAATGTCAGTGGCCTCCACCTGTTAAACCATTCCTGTTTTGGGGGTCATCTCATTGTTGCCCCTCTAGTGCATCAGTTGTTAATTTCATTAACACCACAGCAGCTGAAACTGATTAACAACCCCCTCTGCTACTTAACTGACCAGATTAATATCTCATAAGTTTCATTGACTTTATACTATACTCTGATTAAAAAGTGTTCCTTTAATTCTTTTGAGCAGTGTATATATATATATATATATATATATATATATATATATATATATATATATATATATATATATATATATATACTGAGTATCAGAGGTGAGTAGTAACGAGTTACATTTACTCCATTACGTTTACTTGAGTAACTTTTTAAAAAAAATTTACTTCTAGGAGTAGTTTTACTGCACCATACTTTTTACTTTTACTTGAGTACATTTGTGAAGAAGAAACTCTACTCTTACTCCGCTACATTGGGCAACACTCAAATCATTACTTTTTTTCCATTAGATAAAGTCTGACAAACAATTTTCAATTTGCTCTGTAGCGTATGCTGTCAAGTTGCACACACGCCTTCCATTGCGTCTCAACTGCGATTTTAGTTCCCTCTCCTTTCTCTTTCTCAGATCGCTTTTCGGAAGGATGTCAGTTTCGTAGTTTTTATGAACAGTTTGAAAGTGCCTTTCCACATTTTCCTTCTTTGGAATAGTAATGATAGATTGACAGAACAAACAAACGCACTATGATTGTCACATTGTGAGAGAAAAAAATCCTCTTCGAATTCCACATCCAGCCCAAAAGCATGGGATGAGATGACCAGTGTGTTAGAAGAAAAGAGATATCAGACTGGCCACCCTATATGTCAATCAGTGGCAAATGCCATAGGGAGGATATATGGTAGACTAACATTTAAAAAAAAAATTTTTTTTGAATGCAATGCTATCTACCTGCACTCCCTTTCCGATCTACCGGCCGATCATGATTGACACATTGGGCACCCCTGATCTATGTAAACACATCATTAAAAAAGAAATGTTTTTCATGTTTTAGTAATAATTGATAAAATGTAGACATGAAGTTTATAATGTGTGAAGCCTGAAGTCCAAATATCAAAGAAACACTTTCACAAAAGGTACAAATATAACATAAGAAATGCGCTCTTCAGGCTTCATGACAAATGTTTCAGGATAGAACCTTGAGAGATGCCTTGTATGAGAGGAGCTGGCTGAGAGAAATTCCCATCTATGTTAACAGATTTAGATCTGCCTTTTAGGTAGGACACTAAGTATTTCAGTGCACAGCCTTGAATGCCTGCTTCTTCCTCAAGCCATTTTAACAGAACCCCATGGTCTACTGTGTCAAATGCCACACTGCCATCCAGCAAGACCAAAATTGCAGAAAAGCCAGTGTCCAAAGTTGACAGAATATCATTTGTTACCTTCAGCAGAGCTGATTCACTACTATGAAGTTTTTTAACACCAGACTGAAACACATCACCTACATTGTTATCCTCCAGATATGAAATTAACTGCAAGGAAACCACTTTCTCCATAATTTTGGACAGAAATGGGAGCTTAGAAATAGGCCTATAGTTTGAAAGAGCTGTAGGATCAAGTGAGAGCTTCTTCAGGAAAGGATGAACAATTGCATGTTTAAAGTTGTCTGGCATTATACCGGATTTTAGACAATTGTTAATAATAGCCAACACAATTGGACTGAACACTCTAAAAGTATCTTTAAATAGGCGTGTGCAGGTAAGATATCTAGCGGATAATTGGAAGGTTTCATATGCAGGATTATATCAGCTAGCTGAGAAGAAGAAATAGGTTGAAAGGAAGTAAACTGGCTGTGCACTGGCATTAGAGAGACTGGTATCATCCCACAGTAATCAATATTTGCAATTTGAGTAATGTTGGAACGAATGGCTTGAATTTTATTTATAAAATTAAGAAAAAGCTCACGTCTCAGGTGTACTCTCAAGAAAGCCGCTGACAGGTGGGTTTATGAGAGTGTTTATGGTGCTAAACAGCACCCTAGGTATCGAGGCAGCATTCGCAATTAAACACGATAAAAAATGTGATTTTGCTGATCTCACAGCCTCTTGATAGGACTTCCAGTGAGTTCTAAGAATTTCATAAGAGACCTGCAGTTTGTCCTTTTTCCACCTTCGTTCAACCTGCCTGCATTCCTGTGTGAGTGCACGAGTGGCCTCATTTAGCCAGGGCTGAACACTGGCTTTTTCCTTGGCTCTCCTTAACTTTAAGGGTGTGACCAGATCCAGAGTGTCCGTACAAGTGAGATCGAGAAGCTTAACTATATCAGTAATATCCTGACACACAAAGAGGGCTTCTAACACCAAGGGTAAATGGCTGTCATAAAAAAAGAATTTCCGTACTGTGTCAGCATTTATACTGCGCGAAAAGTGCTATGGTTTAGTGAAATTGATGGGCGGATACAAAAACTTAATTTCAAAAAGAACCTCAAAATGATCAGAAATACTGACGTCCGAGATCTCCAGGTTATTTGCAGGAAGACCAAGTGTTAGAACTATGTCCAATATATGTCCTCCCTGATGTGTGGGACTTGACACCACTTTAGGGAAATGAAAAGAATCTACAAGACTTAAAAAACATCTTTAACCAGCGGTTTTGTCGAACATCAAACATGAATGTTAATATCTCCCAGAATCAGCGTTCTATCAGCGCGCGTCACCATGAAAGATAAGAATTCTGAAAACTCCGGGACAAAAGCCTTATTCTATCCAGGAGGTCTATAAACCAGTGCACACAATACAGGATTTGTAAGATCAATTTTAAACGGCTGAGCCTCAAAACTGGAGAAATTGTCTACAGTCAAAAGTCTACATTTAAAACGATTTTGAAAAACCATTGCAAGTCCACCCCTTTGACCAGCAATTCTAGGTGAGCTAAATAAGGTACAATCAGGAGGAGAGAGATCATGGAGAGAATTTGAGTCGCCAGCAGTTAACCAAGTCTCTGACATAAATAGAAAGTTCAGGTTGCAAGAAGTAAAAAAGTCATTTAAAACAAAAGATTTGTTGGCTATGGACCAAACGTTCATTAAGGCCATCTTCGCAGAGCAGTTTGATGGTATTTCACGGTCTTTTTGATTGATCTTTATCATATGTGAATATTGAAATAAGCAAAGGTTATCAAAGTTAATTCCTCTGCCCCTAGCACTTGATTCATTGAGAGAATATCCATTTGCAGAACAGATGGTAGGAATTAAACTGACAGCCAGGAAACTGTAGGGAATACTCCAGCACAGCTTCCAACGAGAACTGTGATGTATATAGCGGGGCCATCTTAAAATTCCTAAGGCAACACAGTGATTATGTAATCCAGCTCCTAGACGAGGCATATAAAACAAAAACTAGTCACTCTTCACGCGGTCACCTGCTTCCCAACATGCCACCCTGACACAAAAGTTCAAAAACATGTTAGCCAGCCAGCCCCACAGCAGAACGGACAGACAACCGAACAAAACCACAAAGAAAGTTGTGACTTACTCACAGTATCCCGGGTCAGACCAAAGTGTCATGAAGAAGCGAGGGCTCGTGCAAACCTTAAGACGGCCAGTGGGATCTTAGCGAAGGCAAAGGAACAACTGCAGGTAGATCTCCAAGCAATCATAGATCTCCAGAAAGTAGACTCAAAGTCCCAATCAGTAATACAAAGAAAGATCCTGCTACAAATGCAACAACAAAAAACAAAAACGGCCAGCGGCAGACAAAACACACCAGTGTTCGCCCAACCAGAAACGGAACTATATTAAACAAAGGAATTTAAGATTGCCCAGAATTACGAGTTTTTTTGTAGGCTTCAGGGATTCTAGTGATAAACTGGCTACCTGTGCAGAGTACAGGGTTGTTGCTGAAACTTTTGATGTGAGCAAAACCAGCATGTCAAGCCATATGCTCCAAAGTAATAAGGCAATACATCACATTACCTGATATGGAAGAGGCATAGCATTTTTTGTAGCGCGATTACAAGGCACACTATGTATCTCAGGTGTATTGTGCAGTCGACGACTCACATATCCCCATTCATGCACCAAGTGAATTATGTTAGGAGGAATGACTGGACATCTGTAGTTCTGCCTCCAGGCAGTTGTTGACAACAGATTAATGATCAGGGACATTTGTGTTGTGTAGAAGGTAGCATTCATCTTTAAGAAATAGCATAAAGGGTTAATAAATGTTGGAAACGAGATAAAGATCAAGTGGACAACAATATGTACACAGAAATATAAGAATTGGTTTAGGAAAAATTCTGATATGGTCAAGTAAATAAAGAATGTACCAGAAGAAAGGTTGATTTAATATACTGTACAATATGTACTGAAGGATGACCATGAGATGACTAAGAAATCATCAGATATCCTAGAAACTAAAATGGACAGTTGTTATATGCACAGAAATTTCAAGAGTGGTGGATCATCTCAAAAGGTATAAGAAGAACCAGAATATAATATAATAAGACTTTTATTTTATCTAAATCATATGGGTGTAAACCAACAAACCAACCAGAGTAAAATGTATGCATTGATTGACGCTGTATGTAAATTCAACAGTTTATAAAATGAACCTCTGCTCTTTTTTTTTTTTGAACATTCTGACCATGCTGTAACATACTGCTTCTGAAGAATGCTCCCTCCAAGGCATTTTACTAAGGAATAGTTAAAAGATACAATAAACAGCTTTTCTCCTGCCTGATTACTGAATTGTCCTATTAGAGGATGTTTGTTTTTTTAATAAGATATAAAATTTTGACCACAGTTGTCACCTGATAGTGTTCATGAGACTGCTGTATTTACCATATTTCATTTGCACAGGTATTTGAAAATTTACATATGTCATGTCATGACCTAAATGCGAAAAAAGTGTTTCCATTGCAGGTTTGCAAATTATTGCTTTGTCGAATCGCCTGAAAAACCACCTCAAGTGAGCATATAAACATGTTTGTGAATTTTGAGGGTGTTTTCCAAAATTTGTTTTTCTATTACTTTTTTTGTTTTGCAATTTCAAAATGTACATTAAGGAGGTTAAGGGAAACACTGTAACTGTTATGTTTTAAAATGAATTAGTCATCATATTCAAAACTGGCACATCAGTGAAGAAGAATACTTTCTATGAAAAGTTTCATTTTAGAAAAGCCAATCAAAATCTGCAAGATAATTTGTGTATGTTTTATCCCGAGTATGAGAGGAAATATAAAAGTGGTAAATGGCAGAGGCAGTAAAAGCGTTAAGTAGCCTCTGACTGAGAAGCTATCAGTAAAAATGTGGAGTAAATGCTGTTTGTAATCCTCGTTAGGTGAACACGATTTTTCTGTTTAATCTTTCATATACCTTGATTGAATTCAGGATTACAGACAGACTCGTCTTCAGGGTCTGCATGACTTTTTAGAATAAAATTATCGGTATTGCTTGGTCAGGGTTTCCATATATATTGTACAGCAAAATAGAATTTCTCCTAACCACACTGAAAAGTCGTGTTTAGTGGTTTTGGTTTTATCATTCATTGTAGTCTCTCCTATTTCTGACTCAAAAACTTGCACTCACTATTCAGTTGTCTAAAGTGGCCTCTTCATTAGTGTCTGTAGAACAGCACAAGCTTGAATTGTTGGTAGTGTTTTATCATGAAACGATTGCCGAAAGAAAAGTTACATTTAGGAATAGTCATTATGGCTTTGATCTTTACCCTAGTTTATATCTATTGTTAATGATCTTAGCCAGTTTTACTACAAAGTTTAAATGGAACTTTTGTGCACATGTATGGTTACAGGGTTGCTGTCTTTGCCCTTTAAATATGTTTTCAATCACATTACGTGTTTACCTTAGTTCAAGCAAAGCAGCATAAAAGCCTTTTGTATCAGGCTAATACAAGTGCTAAAATAACAATCCCCGGATTTGAAATGATTGCAGATTTTTATTGATTCAGAGTTCAAGTATATTAGTGTTGATGAATGACACTGCCCCATATTTTCTGTTAGAAAGTGAGTTTCTGCATCCATTTCACATGGAAGAGATTCATGGACTAGAATCTTCTCTGCCATATTTATAAACAACAGATGGGCCATCATTATTATGTGATGTTTTTATGCCAGCACCTACTGTATAGGTAGTGCTCTGAATATCACTCTGACAGTATAAAGAACAATCAAAAAAATCATTGAAAAGAAAGATGGACAGGAAGTTCCAGGAGTCAACAAGAAGAAGAATTTTACAGATCAGCATGTACGACTCTGAACTGCTGTAACTCCTGGACTTCATTGGCTGCAGTTGCTCATTGCAAGCTCAGCATACTAAAGTTGATGTTATCCTGTTTGGCTGCAGGTTTTCAAAATAATAAATAGGATGTTGATGGGGGGCATTGAAGAACAAAGAAAAGGGGGGCAATAGAGAATATTGTCTGAAGGAGGAATAGAATCCCTCAGCATATTGGAGAAAAGAACTGGGATTTTTCAGGACCTGTTGCTATGGAAATTATTTCCAACGTTTGAGCGGAAAATTAATCCTTTTTGAAACTTGGACCACACAGGAGCCTACCCGAAGGTATCAGAGTTTCCTAGTTAAAAAATATGCAGTTATTTTTGCCCAAGGGTGTTTTTTTTTTTTTTTAACGCAGAGCCTAATTTAACACTAAAAATAGACTTAACTGCACTGCTTCTTGCAATCAAGGCCCCTGGGTTTCTTTTGGTGTGAAGTCCCTGGATTACATTTTGTGTATTAAAAAGGAAATGAATGTTTGAAACAGGTTTCCTCCTTACAGTTCTGCAGTGAATCTATGTGGATCACAGTCGGGAAATGTTGCACTCTAGAGCAAGTTGATAGGCTGGTTATTGATAGCATCAAGATGCTTTCCTTTTGTATGTTAATTAAACTCTTAGTTAACATCATAGAGCTTCATGACTAAATTATGAAAACACTGAAGTAACCATCTAGGTTTGCACAGTCCCAAATCTTAGGGGAATGGTGGGGCAGTAAGAAAAGCATCAGTACTCCCCACAAATAACTGTGGCATGGTATATACTAAGAAAGCCTCTATGTGCCTCCATTCTGAATCTTCCAGTTTGCACTTGTATATTTTGTCACTCAAAATGACAGACACAGTTATCCTTGAAAGTAGTATAGAATACACACATCAATAATTCAGTATTAAACTGTAAGTAAATCTGGTGCAACATCAGGCCTAGGTCTCATTTCCTTCAGTGCTAATTCATTATAACACTATAAAAATCCAATATTTGGTCCAGTGGTTCCCAAAATATCATTTGGCAATATGAATAGTGAAATATTTACAATTTGCTTGACATGTTCTTTAAAATAATGAGAATTCTTGATTTATAAATCATTTTTTAATTTCCTATGTTTTCTAGGTTAACCTCACATTACAAAGCATGCTAGGAAACCTGTAAGTGTCATTTTAGCAAGTGTTTAAACAAGAGTTCACCTGACTAATGACAGATACTCTATGTTTGAAAGAATTATAAATGTTTTTGTGGTTATGCTTGAGATGCATGACACCTGTTGATTATTTCTTGTCATAAGGTGAAATAACTCGTATTGTATATAATCTTCATTGCCCTACTTAAATAAAAAAAAATTCTCAATCTGCCAGTTTCCAAAGAGGAGGTGCAAGCTGGAACATTACTTGTTGAAGGTGTGTCACCATTTGAGAGGGGAGTTCTGATCACAGTTGAAGTTTATGATTGATAGATAGATAGATAGATAGATACTTTATTAATACTTTATGATTGAATGAAGTACCTTGTGGTTTTGGATATTGGCTACAGTATATTTTAGGGAAACTGAAATGAGACTAATAAATAGATATGTAAATTGTATTGATATGTATTCATTTTGTGCAGCTCTGCCTTGCACTGTACGTGTACTTTGAAAGCTGCTTTTTTCTTGACCCAGTGCAAACTAGGAAAAACTTCATTTTGTTCATTTGAGGACAGCTTCCTGAAGTCATTTCTAGTAATTAAGCCTTATTTAACTGGTTTAATTTCATTTCATGGTGCACAGTACTATGTGAAAACAGAACTGTAAAACAGCTTGCCGGATGGAATCATATTCAGTGAAAATTAATAAAATGAAAAATAGCATTCCTGGCAATGACAATCTTACGCTTGAAAGTTCAGCTGCCAAAATGTGTTACAGTAATTGCTGAAGAAACTGAATTATACTGCTGCAGTCCTTATGGGTTACCTTTGGAGAGACCACATGACATAATAAACAGGTGAACACAGAACCAGCAGTCAGATTTGGACCGGCTGATTTTCATTTGGGGACTGTCAAAGTTTAGCATGTGGCCTAGACTTGCGTAGCTAGTGCTCAATAGCAGCAAGAAATGCATGAACAGAGTTAAAGGAGTGAGCAATAGATGAAACAATGTTCATTTCAGATGTATTAACTGCAGAGAATCTTTTATTAGTGCATCAAAAATGATTATATTTTTCAAAAAGAATTTATCCCTACTTTGTGAAAAGACAGGTGAGTGGTTGTCAAAAAAATGCAAGCAACTGAAATGTTTTTTGCCCATCAGCAGCTGTTCATAAAGTATTCCAAGTAAAGGTGTTGTTAACACTAGAATTACCAGAGCCTACGAAAAAACTCGTAGATCCGTCCCACCGTAAAACGCTTCTTAAATCCGTTCACACCTCTCCGCCAGCGTCTTTTGTCTCATCTAAATGTGCTGATAAAGACAAGCAGCATGTAACCGGCTGTTCCATCCCCCCACAGCTGCAGAACGTGCACGAACTTCTCCAAGCTCATGCCTTGATTGATTATCTGGGAGTGAAATGGAGTTTTGGAGTGGAAATAACAGATCGTTATTTGGAACACACGCATTTCATGTGTGTTCCGTTTCTACAGTAATCTATGTAAACACATTGTTAAAACAGAAACGTTTTTTATATTATAGTAGTAGATGACAAAATGTAGGCATAAACTATATAATGTATGAAGACTGAAGTCCAAATATCAAAGGATCACTTTCACAAAAAAAAGCCACCTTAACATGCGACATTGACACTTGTTTATTGAGACTGTCTTCGTGGGGCAATAGAATCAGCTGCTGACTGGGAAGCAAAAGGTCGCGAGTTCGATCCTGCACCCCTCCGTTTTGAGAAGTAAACTGCTCTTATTCTTACTATTTTTGAATAAAAACATACATTTGATTTCAGTCTGTAACAGCCGGTGCTATTTATGATACTTGTAAAGGTTAGCTTTTTTATTTTTTATTAGTCAGTTTTATTATCTTGGCTGTGTTCACGAGCCCAAACACACCCCACCCCCACATCTGACACTGCTGTTTTCACATAGACGCGCTATAACAGGGGTAAATTCAGATCCCTTCTACATCGGAGCAAGAATGCACATACCATTGCTTGCATACTAAAGTGTCAGCAGGCGCTTTTCGTGGCGTTACACACATTTTTGAGCATGCCCTCTGAACACTACTTGTGACTTTAGGCTTTAGGAAGTAAGTAAATAAATAAAGGTAAACTGCATGTTCTTGCGTGCACTGAATAAGCTCCTGATCTGACTCTAAGTAATAGCGCCAGCATAAATTCAAACCCGACCTGTCGCTGTTCGTTTTCAAATAATATTGCATTAGCGCGATGTTTTCACATATATTGTCTCGTTCTTTCAGGTGTGTAATAGAAACCACAGCATAGACAGAAGTATGTACAACACATCTTAAAGGAAAAGGCGATGGAAAAAGAAAAGGTAATGCAGCATCAACAAGCTTAAGTTCTAAGACCTCAGCTTCCCACAGTGAAGAAAGTACAGTACAGTGTCAGGTGCCCATTCAACGTAATAGGAACCATAGCACAGAGAGGTGTGTACACTGCAACAAGTACACATGTTGTAAATGTAGGAAGGGCGGACGCAATTTACCTTTATTTATTTGCTTGCTTCCTAAAGCCTAAAGTCACAAGTAGTGTGCAGAGGGCATGCTACGTGTAATGCCACGAAAAGTGCCTGCTGACACTTTACTACGCAAGCAATGGTAAGAGAATGCAGTTATTTTTTTTTTGGGGGGCACATACTCCGTCCAGATCTAAACACTAGTGTGTAGAGTCGCTTGCGTTGTACATCGGAGCATTGCTTTCGAATGTTATTTACCTATTTACCTTTATTTATTTACTCACTTCTTACAGCGTAAAGGCACAAGTAAAATGCAGAGCTTCCCATATACAAAGTACAGCAATGGCAAAAGTGCGATGTGTATTCTTGCTTCAACGTATAAGGGAGCTGAGTTTACCTCTGTTATAGCTCATCTATGTGAAAATAGCAGTCTCAAATGCGGGCCGGGGGTTTGGGTCGGTGTTGGGGTTGTGTGTTTGGGCTCGTGAACGTGGCTAAGATAATAAAACTGACTAATAAAAAATGAAAAAGCTAACCATTACAAGTATCATAAATTACACCGGCTGTTACAGACTGAAATAAAATGTATGTTTTTATTCAAAAATAGTAAGAATAAGAGCAGTTTACTTCTCAAAACGGAGGGGTGCAGGATCGAATTCGCGACCTTTTGCTTCCCAGTCAGCAGATGATTTTGTTACGCCATGAAGGCGGTCACAATACACAACTTTCGCATGTTAAGGCGGCTTTTTATCTGCAGTTATATTTTTGAATAAAAGCTTAATTGTTATGATATATTTGTACCTTTTGTGAAAGTGATCCTTTGATAGTTGGGCTTCATACATTATATAGTTTATGCCTACATTTTGTCATCTACTACTAGAATATAAAAAAAGTTTCTGTTTTAACAATATGTTTACACAGATTACTGTAGAAACGGAACAGACATGAAATGCATGTGTTCCAAATAACGATCTATTATTTCCACTCTAAAACTCCACTTTACCACCAGATAATCAATCAAGGCATGAGCTGGGAGAGGTTCGTACACGTTCTAAATTGGTGGGGGGGATGGAATAGCCGGCTGCTTGTAGCTTCTTTTTATCAGCACATTTAGAGGACAAAGGAATCTGGCGGAGAGGTGTGAAGGAATTTAAGAAGCGATTTAAGGTGGGACAGATCTACGAGTTTTTTCATAGGCTCTGGTAATTCTCGTGTTAACCAGAGCATTTCAACTTCAGGCTTATGAAATATATACAGTAAATATAATGAAATATATATAATGGAAAACTACAAATTATCGCCACTGGCATCAGACCACATGTGCAACCTGGAATTAGGTTGCTATGTGTGCTGCTGGATCACTTCTGTTTAGCCCACTCACAATTATATCTCACATCGTCACCTCACTTACAAGCAAATTGAAATACAGTAAGGGATTATTTCTATTTGATAAATCTGCTTTGTGCCCTGGAGACAAGGTGTAAAATACAGGGGTCTCAGAATCTATTAATAAACTCTGTGAATCCAGCTGAAAGCCTAAAAACCAAAAAAGTGTTGTTTGAGCTCTGGAAAAAAAATGTAAACATCCTGATAGTGTTATAAATTACGTAGTGTACATTACTGCATTAAGGAGAGAATATTATAGCATAGTGCAGAGAGTTATTCACAGGGGTTAGGTTGGGTGAGACAAGATGTGTGTGTAGCAATAGGCTGGGTGGGGCGTGATGTCAGACTGACAGCAAACCCTTTAACCAGGAGGGTTTGAGACCCTTTGTTATAAAAATACACAACATTTCAGAAAACACCTAACAAATGGACTTTAATAGCAGGCTTTCTTTTTTCCCTTTTCACATTTCTCTAAAATGATCTAAACCATATCGCAAAAATTAAAATAAATTCCTTTGTGTAACAGTACATACACTGCTGGTCAAAAGTTTTAGAACACCTCAGTTTTTCTTCATATTTAATCTGCTGAAATGCAATGAATGACCTTAAATGGTGAAAAGGTAAGCAGTAAACTGCCAGAGTTTTGTTTTAAGTTTTCTAATTTTCCTACTTTCATATTCTTTAACGTGTATATCGCGCCATTTTTTTTTTGAGCCTTTCAAATTCCACTGCTTTCATAATCTCTAACATGCTCTGCATGTGTGTAGCACCAACATTTGTGAATGTATTTATGAAGTTCTACTTTGTCTTTTACTCTCTGTCTTTTAATTCTGAGCCGATTGGATGTGCTTTTTTTTCAATTCCACTTGTTCAGGGCTGATAATTACTTTCCTTATTTTCTGAATTTGTACCTAGATTATTCTTTTTCTTTTTTATCTCTCCAATGCTTTTGAGTCTCTTTTCTTCGTTCTGCTTTCTTCTTCGCTCAGTTATCTACGTTTCATTTATAATGTATTGTTCTTATACGCTTTATATGCACTGAGAGCCCTGGATCTGCGTGTGCTCAAATCCTTTACACATCTGAGTGTTTTGCTGCCCGTGGTCTTATTTGATATTGGTTGTACGTAGGGCGTCTTGCAAGAATCTCATGTTCTACGTCCCCGCGAGATGCTCCGTGGCCAATCTCTTTCATCTTGCAGGTGTTTTAAGTGTCTTCCGTGATCTTCACATGAAGATCACATCTCGTATCCCTAGTGTTTCTCTCCAGGATTTTTTTTTAATAATAGACAGATATTAAAAAATGTTTATTATTCTATGCAGTTATGGAATGGACGGCAGATTGTCAGCCGTTTTCTGAAACATATTTTAGTTTTATTGTTTTTTCAGACATTGAAGAATCTGCCAGTCAGAGCTATTGTAGTATCACTTGCATCAATTGCTTTCAAAAGCCTGCGGACATTGCCTCTGCATGCATACCTGAACTGCTCCCAACCTCCAAGTCTAATTATGTCATGCTGTAATAAGCAGATCAGGCTGACGCACAGCCTTATTTAAGGTCTTGTATCTTTTGGATTTTGTGACTGCATTATGATCATGAGTCTGTATGTTTCACTCTGTTACCATCACACTCACTTCTTACACTTCTGGTGAGTGAAAAATTATAAAGGCTTGTGTCATTCATATATGACTTATCATTTTAGCTCTCAATAAAAGTCTAGTTTCTAGACAGCTTCAAACAGGATGTGTGCACTTTAGTTCACTTGGGGAGTACTTTTATAGGTGAAAGAGCTGGGGAATTCTTCATACTGCTAGATTTGAGGAAAGTATCATTTTAACTCTTCCTAGGAGGTATCATTTGATAATCCCTTTCACTTTTCATTTGAGTGTGTTGTTTTACAAGATCCCAAAGCCTCTGTATGTTTATTCACATCCTACAAAACCTCTACTCCAAATGTTGCCAAAAATTTACATTTATAATTACAGCAACATTTATTTCTTTTGCACATTTTCATACACAGGATTTAGGCTTCCAACATCAAATTAACAACAGAATAATGTATCTACATTTACTAAGAATATATATTTACACAAATGTAAGCTTGCACCTCTATATGCTCAACTTTGGATTCATCTTTCATATACTGACAAAGCTCAAGTGACCTAGTTTTATGTAAGCATAGAGTGAAATTAAACAGTGGAGAATCATAGCCGTGGACAAAACAAAGTGTACAAAACTTTGAAGACATACTTATCGAAACCTGCATTCTGCCTATGTTTGATCAGAAAATGGATTATAGTTTGTTACTTTTTTCAGTTATATTGTGCATTATACAATAATAAATCAGTTCTGCATAACATTTGTACATATTAAGAATGGTTTCTCTTGTTATGTAATTTTTGTAATGAAATTTTATTACTTGCTATAAAGCTAACTACTTAGAGGAGTAATTATTGAAAGAAGGAATGGGTACCAATTGATAATGGTAGAAATTCAGCAATCTGTCCATTTTTTTCTTAGTTTAAGACACTATTTTAGGTATAGTTCAGCCTTGTTTTTTTGGTCTTGGGTTATGAAAAATGTTGGCCACCTTCCAGGATGTGTATTTTATTTGACCTGTAAATGAGACACCAAATATTTATAAAAGTATTGTTGCGGCTTATACTGTTAAATGAGACAACTTGTCACATTTTATTTATGTCAGCCTCAATTTAGGGTTCTGTCTTATCGTTAAAAATTCTTGATTTGTTCTGTATTTTGTACATTTAAAAATTTAGCAATTTCACATTACAGTATCTTTTGCAGTCATTTGCATGATACACATTTTTGCATATAGCTACTTACCAGCTGTTCATCTTTGCACAATAGGTTATCTGTGCTTAATTACTACTCACATCAGTTCTATTCAAATCATACAAGATCTGACCAGTTAGTGAATGACCAGACGAATACCCCAAACTAATAGAGAACATTTTTTTAAATTCTCTTTTTCAGAGAATTTACAAAAATGTTCACAAATTTTTCAGTAACTCTTTCAATTAAACAAATAACTTATTTCACTATAAAAGAGTATGAGCCCTGTAAAGCAGTCTGTGTCAAGATCTTTAAGAACTGACAATTTCAAACCAAATAAGTATTAAAAAAAATGCATGATTGTGTTTGCTATGTGTAGAATCATATGTATTACTCATAAAGTATATCTTTATTCTGCTGTGACAGTAAAACACTGAGACATTAAAAGGTTTGTTTAAGCACTACAAACCTAGATAAACAGCTTGATGAATGAAACTGAATGTTTATAGAGGTACTTAACAACTGTATTACTGGAGCACCCAATAATATGCAGCAAATCCAGTGAAACAAGTAAGTCCTTTGAGTCCTCCTCTTTTCTCTCTCCATTACATTATCTTTCCCCCACTTTAATTTTTCCTTTTAAACTCCCAGGTCACTTGCCTCATCATTTGTTTGAAAGTTGCACATACAGTGTAGCAAATCATCAGAGGGTGCGTCCTCCCTGGTGAAAAACTAGACATATTGGCCAGACTTTCAGTGACCCCACCCATGTCAGTGTCACTCTAAAATGACACACACACACACAACCCCTCCCCCACCCAACAACACAAAGAGGAAATCTGGTAAACAGCTTGTCAATGTAGTGCATGGGAGCTGCTAAAAAAGTATTCGAAGATGTAAAATAAATAACAAAAACCGTATGCATTCTCATCTGTAGAATAGGTATGGTCAGAACTCATTTTGGTTATTATGCCAGCAGTACTCAAATATAAATCTTAAAGAACCACTTTTTGAGTTTTCTCCTGAGTCAAAAGTCCATAAAAACCACATTCTCATGAGCAAATAAACAAACAACAGAACTATGTTAAAAAAATTAAGAAACATGTGCAAAGTGAGCATTGCTGTTTTAATGAGAAAATGACATCTTTCTGTAAACAACCGTTCAAAATTTGGCACTGAAATTGGGATGGCCAACTGGAGACACACATGCAAGTTGATGTTGGTATCATATTCTTATTCGAAAAAGCTGACAGCAGAAGTATGTCGAGGCAAACATGGTGAGAATTTGAAAGGGCCAGTATTTGCTGGAGGCGAATGTACAGGTATGCTGCAATAATCAGCTTTGTCCAGAAAGTGACAGGATCACTGAGCTTTCTTCAGAGAAGTTTTCGTGGAGGTCAATCAACTCGGTTTGCAGTGAAGCAGCCCGAGCCCGTTGACTGACTTTCTGTACTTCCACAGAGAATTCTTTGACACTTTATTTTATTGCAGATGGGTTTTCAATGAACAGTGGGACTTGTTTTCCTAGACTAAAGTCTTCAAAGCGAGTTTTGAAATTTTGTAAAGCATGCCATCCTGTATGTCATATTTAAATACCTTACGTTTTCCTTGGAAGGAGTGCACTGCCAACATGAAATCACATATTGTGTTGTTTCTACCCTGGGGCTTGACATTTAGGTCAGTGAGGTGAGATTTTATATCAGACAGAAAAGCAACAATCTCTATTTTCTTTTCATTCTGCAGGAAATTCACAAATTTTCGTTAACGGGAATAACACTGGCTGTTAGCCTGCACATCAGATTTTTAGTGTTGAGTTAAGTGGTAATTAGTTAGCAAGTTAAATTATACTGTGCATATTAGACATGTCAAAGAGATTTATCGAGCAATCAAAATGCCAGGAAAGTGCATGTTTAACTTGAAAGAGTTGGAAAATGCTGACTACGTAGATTAGCTGCAACAAGACAAATCAAATAAGCATATGGCTAGGTGTTGTTACAGTATGAAGAAGTTTGACTTTGGGAATATGGGTCTGCTTTTAAAAGCCATATGAAAGAAGGTAAACATTGTGAAATGAAGAAGAACAAAGAAGCCATTAATTCTGTTAAGAATTTTTTTTTTTTTTTTTTAATTTTGTTGGGCTATCATCACATCTGACCACCATACCAATGAGCTGTTCAAGTGCCACTGGAGTGGCCGGCATTAGTGCTAGTGAGAACTCTATCTGGGCTAGTAAGATACTTCTACTATATCACTAACTCTGTCTCCATATGTGGCTAAAAATGAATGTCTGAAATCTGAAATTCTCTGGGTGTTAAATATGATGGACAAGCATTATTCATACAAGTTATGCAAAGATGTGGATAACCTTTCTCAGGATATGTTCTCTGATAATGAGATCAGTGTACAATATGTGTGGATGCCATTCCTAAGGTATATCTCATACATTTCATCCGCGACAATTTACTACCTAAATTAAGACAAAATAATGTTTTTATGATCATTCATAGCATCCCAACAAATTAAAGTTTCTGTAGTTTTATGTCTGCTTTTAAGTGTTGTGTTTGTAGACTGTGCTCAAATAAAACATGTTTTTTTTTTTTCATGATTACTTTGTATAATTTGTTTGCAGACTCCAAACTATTGGCACAAGCCAACTCTTTGCACAACACATTTATAGTGGCACATTTGTCTTCCAGAAAATGTTAGTTTTTAAACTATAGCAGCCCTGTGTAAAGTTACATAAATAGTGTGTAACTGTGCTGTTACTCTGGATGAACAGCGTATTCGTTGTAAGTTATCATTTTAAAATCTGTTCTTGATTTGAATTCATGCGTGTTCTTATTAGGTTCATGTAATTTTGCTGTGGCTATTCAGAAACAAGATGGAAATTAGTCCTGGATTCTTGTGCAAGTTGGTACTGGAAAAGTCTTGGAATTTGAAATGTACTGAAGTGTACAAACCGTGTACATACAGCATTATTGCTCCTGTGATTGAGCCAGATACAAGAGCACCAGTGGCAAGTGTTTTGAAGACAGATATCTTACATAGTGCTAATTTTTAATTCTGTATGCTGACAACAAATAAACAGCCTTTTTGTTTTCTTCACAGTCTGGATTAAATTGTGTTTGGGCCTGGATCTGGGCCAGAGTCTACCCAATGATTACCGCAGCTATATGTTATGCAGCATACATAAAGTATATAGGAGAGCTATTGTTTAGTTGATTGTATATTAATTCAGAAATGTATAATTTAACCAGATCATAATGTGTAATTGTAATAGTCCCTTTTTATTTGTTTATTGTTAGAAATAAAGGGATTCAGACTCATTAATGTCCAAATATTATTTAAAGAAATAAATGGACTTGTTTATGTTTTAATTAATAGTTTTCTTGCTATTTTTATGAAGCACATTTTTATGGTATACTTTGAGAAAGATACTACAACAAACAAAATGATTGAATGGTTAGTTGGTTATTATGTTATTACTGTATTTTAGTAAATATTAAGGATGGAAATTATCACAAAGCTATGATATTTTCACAATACTTAAGGCATGATAAAATAAAATCACAATATGAATGTTTTATAATAGATTATGTATTGTAATTTGATTCTCCTATACATTGCTGTTCATTATTTTTCATTTGACTAAAGTTAATGTTGAAATCCTGTCCTTACAGTCAAAGATCTTAGTTACATCCAATCACAGAAGCTATTAATATAGTCCTTTTATAAAAGGTGAAAAGTGATTTCAAAAACCTTGGCATTTTCCAGAGGAAAATTTGGGAATATTCAGTAACAGAACATTGCACACAGGTGTTGTTATATAATCTTGTTCTGCCAGGCAGAGTCCATATTAGATGTGCCCTTATATTTGTATTAAGGCTATCAATGAATAACTGTCACCATAATTGATACAGTATGTTTCATGTATAAAATTGTTTTGTATGCAATATAAAAATCTTTATAAGTATTATTCAGTCACTAACTACAACCGCAAAATGATATGTGAATGTATATGAATAATGTTACATTCGTGCCACAATGTTTTCCGAAAAATACGTAAAAATTACCCTGCAAAGTCAAGGTTGAGAGTTCGTGGCCTCAGTCATTCGCGGATTTTTCCTTAGAACCTAACTAATAATTGTTAGCGGAAACCGCAAATATCCTCCTCAATTTTTATGGCTTTTTTCGTGGCAGTACTGTACTGTAGGGAGAACAGGCAGCAGCTGTAGAGAAAACTGCGACTTGGGATGGTGAAAGTAGCCAGAAGAATTTGAAACTGCAACTCCCAGCAGTCCCTGCAGTGGCTCTGATTGGTCTTCTGTTGAGGGAGTTAGGGCTGTTGAGGTCAAAGGATGTCATCGCGGCTTTTAAAAAGGGGGTTGGTGACCAAATACCAAAAAAGAAAAGGTTTCTTTTTCAAGTTCCTGTCTGTCTGTCTTCTGTTGGGTTACCTGTACTTATTCATCTTATCCTGGATCATTTTGTGCGTCTGGATTGTCTGCTGTTTGCCTGTATTCATGAGGACTGTACAGTGGGTACGGAAAGTATTCAGACCCCCTTCAATTTTTTACTCTTTGTTATATTGCAGCCATTTGCTAAAATCATTTAAATTAATTTTTTCCTCATTAATGTACACACAGCACCCCATATTGACAGACAAAAAAGAATTTTTGAAATTGTTGCAGATTTATTAAAAAAGAAAAACTGAAATATCACATGGTCCTAAGTATTCAGACCCTTTTCTCAGTATTTAGTAGAAGCACCCTTTTGAGCTAATACAGCCATGAGTCTTCTTGGGAAAGATGCAACAAGTTTTTCACACCTGGATTTGGGGATCCTCTGCCATTCCTCCTTGCAGATCCTCTCCAGTTCTGTCAGGTTGGATGGTAAACGTTGGTGGACAGCCATTTTAGGTCTCTCCAGAGATGCTCAATTGGGTTTAAGTCAGGGCTCTGGCTGGGCCATTCAAGAACAGTCACAGAGTTGTTGTGAAGCCACTCCTTCGTTATTTTAGCTGTGTGCTTAGGGTCATTGTCTTGTTGGAAGGTAAACCTTCGGCCCAGTCTGAGGTCCTTAGCACTCTGGAGAAGGTTTTTGTCCAGGATATCCCTGTACTTGGCCACATTCATCTTTCCCTCGATTGCAACAAGTTGTCCTGTCCCTGCAGCTGAAAAACACCCCCACAGCATGATGCTGCCACCGCCATGCTTCACTGTGGGGACTGTATTGGACAAGTGATGAGCAGTGCCTGGTTGTCTCCACACATACCACTTAGAATTAAGGCCAAAAAGTTCTATCTTGGTCTCATCAGACCAGAGAATCTTATTTCTCACCATCTCAGAGTCCTTCAGGTGTCTTTTAGCAAACTCCATGTGGGCTGTCATGTGTCTTGCACTGAGGAGAGACTACTGACAGGCCACTCTGCCATAAAGCCCTGACTGGTGGAGGGCTGCAGTGATGGTTGACTTTCTACAACTTTCTCCCATCTCCTGACTGCATCTCTGGAGCTCAGCCAAAGTGATCTTTGGGTTCTTCTTTACCTCTCTCACCAAGGCTCTTCTCCCCCGGTAGCTCAGCTTGGCCGGACGGCCAGCTCTAGGAATGGTTCTGGTCATCCCAAACGTCTTCCATTTAAGGATTATGGAGGCCACTGTGCTCTTGGGAACCTTAAGTGCAGCAGAAATGTTTTTGTAACCTTGGCCAGATCTGTGCCTTGCCACAATTCTGTCTCTGAGCTCTTCAGGCAGTTCCTTTGACCTCATGATTCTCATTTGCTCTGACATGCATTGTGAGCTGTAAGGTCTTATATAGACAGGTGTGTGGCTTTCCTAATCAAGTCCAATCAGTATAATCAAACACAGCTGGACTCAAATGAAGGTGATCTCAAGGATGATCAGAAGAAATGGAAATCACCTGCGTTAAATATATGAGTGTCACAGCAAAGGGTCTGAATACTTAGGACCATGTGATATTTCAGTTTTTCTTTTTTAATAAATCTGCAACAATTTCAAAAATTCTTTTCTTTGTCTGTCAATATGGGGTGCTGTGTGTACATTAATGAGGGAAAAAAATATTTAAATGATTTTAGCAAATGGCTGCAATATACCAAAGAGTGAAAAATTGAAGGGGATCTGAATACTTTCCGTACCCACTGTAAGTGGATTTATGGCCATCATGCAAAGAAAGGAGCGCTCCTGAACTTGTCCACCCATCTTCACCAATTCAGGAACTACCAGTAGGACTATCTGTACGTTTCCATTCAACTTGTGGATCTCTGGACTATCCATTTTCAATGTTACATTTCATCTGTTGCAGTTTTTCATGAACTTTTTCATGATTTACTGTGTTTGTTTTGTTTTTGCTTTGTTGTATTTAATGTGTAATCACTGTAAGGGGAACAGGGGTGGTATCGTTTTCTTATTTCATTTGTTTTAGTTAAATTTTATATTTGCTGTTTGATTGCCGGTTTTCCTTGTTTTTGTCTCTCAAGGCTGGGTGAGTCCCTGGAAACTCCACCATAAAAATAAATAAATTGCCATCTTTTCGATTGAAGCTTCTCACGCAACTCTACGCTTACTTAAAAGCCTGAGCAGTATCTGTCCTTTTTGGCTGATTGCTTTGTTTCTCTCTCCTGTTGGGGGTTGTGCTCCCCTATGATGTTTGTCTATTGTTTAATTGATAACTAACTGCATACTGAGCTCCTTTTACTTCTAAAAGAGACATGTTTGTTTGAAGTGTTTGAAAAAAGTTCCTGTCTCTACAATCTCCTGTGTTTCTGTGCAATTCTGTGACCCAAGCTGCACTAAGACTAGCCTGTAAGCATCAGCGCTTACCTCTGTGTGTTTACGTGGAGCCAGTTCAAGCGCAGTTGGCTCAGTGATTTACTAAGTTTCGTCCATGGTGTCACTTGCACTTTGTACATATTGTTCCAGTAGTTTTTTACACTTCATTAGCAGTGTGTAAAATGATCTATGTTGCAGTAATTGTGATGCTCTTTTCATGAAAAAAGAATGTGTTCCATTAAAATTTCACTTTTTCTTTAATTGTGACATTTACTTAACACTAGAATTACCAGAGCCTACGAAAAAACTCGTAATTCCGTCCCACCTTAAATCGCTTCTTAAATCCCTTCACACCTCTCCGCCAGCGCCCTTTGTCTTCTAAATGTGCTGATAAAGAGAAGCTTGGAGCATCCGGCTATTCCATCCCCCCACCAATTTAGAACGTGCACAAACTTCTCTCAGCTCATGCCTTGATTGAGTATCTGGGAGTGAAGTGGAGTTTTAGAGTGGAAATAATAGATCGTTGTTTGGAACACACGCATTTCATGTCTGTTCCGTTTCTACAGTAATCTGTGTCAACACATTGTTAAAACAGAAACGTTTTTTATATTCTAGTAGTAGATGACAAAATGTAGGCATAAACTATATAATGTATGAAGCCTGAAGTCCAAATATCAAAGGATCACTTTCACAAAAAAAAGCCGCCTTAACATGCGACATTGACACTTATTTATTGAGACTGCCTTCGTGGGGCAATAGAATCAGCTGCTGACTGGGAAGCAAAAGGTCGCGAGTTCGATCCTGCACCCCTCCGTTTTGAGAAGTAAACTGCTCTTATTCTTACTATTTTTGAATAAAAACATACATTTGATTTCAGTCTGTAACAGCCAGTGTTATTTATGATACTTGTAAAGGTTAGCTTTTTTATTTTTATTTTTTATTAGTCAGTTTTATTATCATGGCTGTGTTCACGAGCCCAAACACACCCCACCCCCACATCTGACACTGCTTCTTCTGAACTTCTCTCAGCTCATGCCTTGATTGAGTATCTGGGAGTGAAGTGGAGTTTTAGAGTGGAAATAATAGATCGTTGTTTGGAACACACGCATTTCATGTCTGTTCCGTTTCTACAGTAATCTGTGTCAACACATTGTTAAAACAGAAACGTTTTTTATATTCTAGTAGTAGATGACAAAATGTAGGCATAAACTATATAATGTATGAAGCCTGAAGTCCAAATAGTAAAGAAACATTTTCACAAGAATAACACAATTGCGCTTTTATTCAAAAATATAACTGCAGAAACAAAAAGCCGCCTTAACATGAGACATTGACAGCAGCTTATTGTAACTGCTTCCATGGTTCAATAGAATCAGTTCCCGCTTGGGAATCAGGAGGTCATGAGTTCGATCCTGCGCCCCTCCGTTTTGAGAAGTAAACTGCTCTTAGTCTTACTGTTTTAGAATAAAAGCATACATTTGATTTTAGTCTGTAACAGCCGGTACAATTTATGATCCTTGTAAAGGTTAGCTTTTTTTTTATTCACTTTTCATTCTCTCAGTCGCGTTCAGAATCAATCCATACAACCCCATCTGACACGGCCGTTTTCACTAAAGACGCGCTATAGCTCTGCAGTGTACCACGATGCATACTAACGCCAGCCCACCCCGGGGTTCTGACACACAAACGCTGGCGAAGCTGCCTTCTTCGTATCTCACCGCCACTTGCTTTTCTTTTTTTTTCAGTTTTATTGAGTGTTCCTGCCAGTCCCCGCATGTTGCTGTATGCTGTTTCTTTTGTACTCCAGGACATGCAGAGGAAAGAATGGTAAAGAGCAGTAACTTCGGCGCTATATGCAATCATCAGACACTCCCCATCTGCCCGTGTCGTTCAAACACAGGAACATATATTGGTGTAAAAGTATAACAAAAGTGCACTTTTATTCAAGTGCACTTTTTCCATCGCTTTTTCCTGTAAGAAGCAATGTACACACTCTCTCTATGCTGTGGTTTCTATTACACACCTGAAAGAAAGAGACAATATTAGCGTTAGGATTGCTCGTGGTACACTGCAGAGCTATAGCGCGTCTTTAGTGAAAACAGCTGTGTCAGATGGGGTTGTATGGATTGATTCTGAACGCAACTGAGAGAATGAAAAGTGAATAAAAAAAGCTAACCTTTACAAGGATCATAAATTGCACCGGCTGTTACAGACTAAAATCAAATGTATGCTTTTATTCTAAAACAGTAAGACTAAGAGCAGTTTACTTCTCAACACGGAGGGGCGCAGGATCGAACTCGTGACCTCTTGATTCCCAAGCGGGGACTGATTCTATTGAACCACGGAGGCAGTTACAAGAAACTGCTGTCAATGTCGCATGTTAAGGCGGCTTTTTGTTTCTGCAGTTATATTTTTGAATAAAAGCGCAATTGTGTTATTCTTGTGAAAATGTTTCTTTCCTATTTGGACTTCAGGCTTCATACACTATATAGTTTATGCCTACATTTTGTCATCTACTACTAGAATATAAAAACGTCTCTGTTTTAACAATCTGTTGACACAGATTACTGTAGAAACGGAACAGACATCAAATGCGTGTGTTCCAAATAACGATCTATTATTTCCACTCTAAAACTCCACTTCACTCCCAGATACTCAATCAAGCTGAAGTTCGTGCACGTTCTAAATTGGTGGGGGGATGGAATAGCCGGCTGCTCCAAGCTTCTCTTCATCAGCACATTTAGAAGACAAAGGACGCTGGCGTAGAGGTGTGAAGGGATTTAAGAAGCAGTTTAAGGTGGGACGGAATTACGAGTTTTTTTGTAGGCTCTGGTAATTCTAGTGTTAAAGTGCAGCAAAAAAGTATTTGGTGTCCAGGGATGTATTAACCCCCAAGTATGTGACAGTTTAAGGGTTAAAGCCCCAAGATGACACCGAAACGAGCTGTACCATCTAAGGCTTCTGGCAATGAAAACGCGCTTGCATTAATTACATACATATAGCAGTAACATCGGCATTTTACATTCTAGCACTGCAGGAGACATAGCAGTACAGTATACAGGGTTACCTTTACATTCTTTATTTTTAGGTAATGTATTAAGCTGCGTTTGAAATTAAAGTGTTTTGGGGGCATATTTAGGGTTTAAACTATGAAAATAGGCATTTTTTTAACCAGTTCCAAAACTCACGGTTTTTCACAATTCGTTGGTGCTCTAGGAACATAACCCCCACGAATTTTGGATATGTACTGTACAGGTCATAAAACAAATAATTTCAAATATCATATACAGTGGTGTGAAAAACTATTTGCCCCCTTCCTGATTTCTTATTCTTTTGCATGTTTGTCACACAAAATGTTTCTGATCATCAAACACATTTAACCATTAGTCAAATATAACACAAGTAAACACAAAATGCAGTTTTTAAATGATGGTTTATTATTTAGGGAGAAAAAATCCAAACCTACATGGCCCTGTGTGAAAAAGTAATTGCCCCTTGTTAAAAATAACCTAACTGTGGTGTATCACACCCGAGTTCAATTTCCGTAGCCACCCCCAGGCCTGATTACTGCCACACCTATTTCAATCAAGAAATCACTTAAATAGGAGCTGCCTGACACAGAGAAGTAGACCAAAAGCACCTCAAAAACTAGACATCATGCCAAGATCCAAAGAAATTCAGGAACAAATGAGAACAGAAGTAATTGAGATCTATCAGTCTGGTAAAGGCTATAAAGCCATTTCTAAAGCTTTGGGACTCCAGCGAACCACAGTGAGAGCCATTATCCACAAATGGCAAAAACATAGAACAGTGGTGAATCTTCCCAGGAGTGGCCGGCCGACCAAAATTACCCCAAGAGCGCAGAGACGACTCATCCGAGAGGTCACAAAAGACCCCAGGACAACGTCTAAAGAACTGCAGGCCTCACTTGCCTCAATTAAGGTCAGTGTTCACGACTCCACCATAAGAAAGAGACTGGGCAAAAACGGCCTGCATGGCAGATTTCCAAGACGCAAACCACTGTTAAGCAAAAGAACATTAAGGCTCGTCTCAATGATTGCCAAGACTTTTGGGAAAATACCTTGTGGACTGATGAGACAAAAGTTGAACTTTTTGGAAGGCAAATGTCCCGTTCCATCTGGCGTAAAAGGAATACAGCATTTCAGAAAAAGAACATCATACCAACAGTAAAATATGGTGGTGGTAGTTTGATGGTCTGGGGTTGTTTTGCTGCTTCAGGACCTGGAAGGCTTGCTGTGATAGATGGAACCATGAATTCTACTGTCTACCAAAAAATCCTGAAGGAGAATGTCCGGCCATCTATTCGTCAACTCAAGATGAAGCAATCTTGGGTGCTGCAACAGGACAATGACCCAAAACACACCAGCAAATCCACCTCTGAATGGCTGAAGAAAAACAAAATGAAGACTTTGGAGTGACCTAGTCAAAGTCCTGACCTGAATCCAATTGAGATGCTATGGCATGACCTTAAAAAGGCGGTTCATGCTAGAAAACCCTCAGATAAAGCTAAATTACAACAATTCTGCAAAGATGAGTGGGCCAAAATTCCTCCAGAGCGCTGTAAAAGACTCATTGCAAGTTATCGCAAACATATGATTGCAGTTATAGCTGCTAAGGGTGGCCCAACCAGTTATTAGGTTCAGGGGGCAATTACTTTTTCACACAGGGCCATGTAGGTTTGGATTTTTTCTCCCTAAATAATAAACCATCATTTAAAAACTGCATTTTGTGTTTACTTGTGTTATATTTGACTAATGGTTAAATGTGTTTGATGATCAGAAACATTTTGTGTGACAAACATGCAAAAGATTAAGAAATCAGGAAGGGGGCAAATAGTTTTTCACACCACTGTATACAGTGGAACCTCGGTTCACGAAAGTCTCTGAACACGTACAAATCGGGTTACGACCAAAAAGTTCTCCAAACTTTTGCATCTGTTTATGACCACACACTCAATTGACGAATAAGTCAGTTTCCCTTCCGGTTTGTACGTGTGATGATTTCTGCACGTGTTGCATTGTTCTCAGTCAGACATGCATGCATGCTTGCGCGTGCGTGCATGCTTTCGCTGTGAACTCTTTGTGCTCTATTTCGTTTCCTTTCCGGTTCGTACACGCCGATAAGTTCCTCACGTGTTCAGTCTCTCGCTGTGCATTGTTCTCAGCCAGACGTGTGTGCTTTCGCTGTGAACTCTTTGTGCTCTACAGTATTTTGTGTGCTTTTGCATTAATTTTGAAGTTAACCATGGCTTCTAAGTAAGTGAAGAGTGTTGAGAAGAAAGGTTCGAAGAAAATTGAAATCGAATTAAAGAAATTATTGAAAAGTATGAGCGTGGAATTCGTGTTACTGATCTTGCCACCGAGTAGATTTTGACTATTCTAAAGCAGAAAGAGGTAATTAAAGCAGCTGATGTTGCAAAAGGAGTTACAGTGTTAACCAGGCAGAGGCCTCAAGTGACCCCAACTCTCTCTTCTGTTTCTTTTTCTGCGCCACCACCACCTACTCAAAGCATCATGATGCTCCAACATTGATGGACTGAAAGCCAGAAGTCTACGTGTCCATCATCATCGAGTCCTTCCATGAGAACCCTAAATACAAAGAGGACTGTTTGATTTATGTTAGGTAGATTGCCCAGAGGGGACTGGGCGGTCTCTTGGTCTGGAATCCCTACAGATTTTATTTTTTTTCTCCAGCCACTGGAGTTTTTTTTTTGTTTTTTCTGTCCACCCTGGCCATCGGACCTTACTTATTCTATGTTAATTAATGTTGACTTATTTTTATTTTTTGTGTCTTCTATTTTTCTATTCCTCATTTTGTAAAGCACTTTGAGCTATATTTTTTTTTGTATGAAAATGTGCTATATAAATAAATGTTGTTGTTGTTGTTGCAAGAGGTGGAAAAACTGTTGCTAGTGTGGCTGAACGAGAAGCAACTTGCAGGGGATAGGGTAAGTGAGGTGATGTTATGCGAGAAAGCCAGGAAGATTCGTGGCGATTTGCTGCAAAACTATCCTTCTACGAGTGGTGAAAGTGAGGAATTTAAAGCCAGTAGAGGATGTTTTGAAAAGTTACACAAGTGAAGCGGAATTCATAGTGTGGTAAGGCATGGAGAGGCTGTTAGTTCCAACGCTGAAGCTGCGAAAGAATTTGTGAAAAATTTCACAAAATTAGTGGAGGACAAAGGCTACATCCTGCAACAAGTGTTCAACTGCAATGAGACTGGATTGTTCTGGAAGAGGATGCCGAAGAGGACCTACATGTTCATTTTTTTCCCCCTGTGCTTAAAACTCATTTTAAAAAAGTGTTTATAGCGAGCGGTTTCGTAGCGTTTATTGTTGCAATGTTACTTTTCTTGGTTGTTTATTAAATTACGGATTTTTCAAATGTTCCTTTTATTCCCCTGTGCTTAAAACTCATTTTAAAAAAGTGTTTACAGTGAGCGGTTCATAAGGCTATAGCATAAATTCTTGCAATGTTACTTTTCTCTGTTCAAGGTTTTCTCAGTGTTAGTCGATGTTTTTACATTTAGTTTACTATTACGCTGTGCATTCTGTGGTATAATTAACTGTTTTTGTGCTTAAAGATCTTTAAAAAATATATTTACATACAGTTTGTACAGTCTGGAACGTATTAATTGTATTTAAATACAATCCTATGGGGGAAATGACTTCGGGTCACGACCAAATTGGGTTACGACCAGAGTTTTGGAACGAATTTTGGAACCCGAGCTTCCACTGTACCTGTGTCTCTGTTTTTTGTCAGTGCGGCTTTCACATCATGGACCATAAGGTGCATACTAATTCAGCGTAAGCAGGAACACTCAGTAAAACTGAATAAAAAAAAAAGTGACAATGAGATAGGAATAAAGCAGATTCACCAGAGTTTGTTTGTCAGCTTTTATCCATCCAGATCAGAGAATTTCCAGTTCCTTTGTCTCAAAACACTCCTCACATCTACAGCTATTCCCAGTTTTCCATTTTTTCCCAGCCCGAGGGAAGTAGTATGTATTGTGATCGTGACTGAGAGAATAAAAATAAAAAAAACGCTAAGTACTATAAACTTACAGCAGCTGTTACAGACACAAATCAAATGTATGTGTTTATTGTATAATATTAACAATAAAAGCAGCTCACTACTCAAAACGGTAAATATACAAGGCAGTTAGGATCGAACCAGGGGACTCTTGATTACAATTCAGAAATTCTTACCGCTGTGTCACGGAAACTGTTGTATCATCCTTGAACCCTTTGTGGAAGTGTTTATTTGATCTTTGAACTTCAGACTGCACACATTATATAGTTTATGTCCACATTTTGCTATGAATCTACGAATTGGGGTAGCTTCCACCCACCACTACCTAAGGGTGCCATGTACCCTTGACCCAGCCCTGCTTGTTCTGTAATCATCAAATGGCCACAGACTACCAATAAAAGAAAATATCATTACCCTTACAGGTTTCAATTATGATTGGCCATGCCATATAGCAGGTGCAATGTCTTTTTTTCCCCCGGTCTGTGCAGATACTATTTGTTGATTTAAACAGTGGAATAAACAACAAAAGGAAGTTGATCGAGTGACATAGCGTGTCGGAGAAACTCGGAAGCTCAAGTTCACAAAGTCACACAGTGCCAAAATAAAAAAGTCGCATATCAAAGTCACCGTGAAAAGGCGAGTTATAGCCCACCATCTGAGCTTATTAGGGTACAGACAAAAAAAAATAGGCACACAGTGGGGAAAAAAGCACGAAATGTCAACTTTAATCTCGAAATTTCCACTTTAATCACATTGTTTATTTTGTCATTAAAGTAGAACATCATAAACTTCATCTTAAATTCATTTAATTTACTAGTTTCTCAAATCCCATCATAACTAAAGTAGCACATTAAATGCTTTGTTTTGTATTTGATCTTCAATGTGCTCTTTGTGTGTGAATCACTACGTGCTTCCGTTCTTTCTCTTTCTCCGGCAGGACACAGAATCCATTACATTCATGATATTACATCTCTCTGAATAGTTAAAATACTGAGATGTGTACGTGATATCATTTTCATGATGAGTGGAATGAAAGCTTGTTATTAAACATGGGAACATGGTGGCGCAGTGATTGTTCATGTCTCACACAAGATGCTGTTGCACCATGCGCGACCTTCAATGAAATAATTTATTGGAGCAGTACTGTCTCTTTCAAAAGTACTAACCTCCAATTCCTGTTGTTACTTTTCTTTTCCCCAATACCCAGTCGTCACACAATCAGCTCTGTAATAGACATTAAGCCATCTATAAGCTTACAACGACGATTCTTCAAAACTTTTAAGGAACATTGAAATATCTTCATAGTACGTGTTTAATTATTCTATCACTCTATCCTTCCAGTGTTGCGCCAGCCTCAGCAAATATACAGCGCGCAAGGCAGGAACAATATGTGAACTTGCTAGCGATGTGTCACCGTGTTCTCGCATGTGTAATTATTAACAATATAGATTATTTAAATGAAGTTAGTTTTATCTGTATAATACAATCAACATATTTTGCTGTATTTCATCTTAAAAATTATATCGTCATCATATGTAAATACACGCTTTATAAAGTGGCGCAGGTTGTGTAATATAACTGTAGTGCAAGTTTACAGTCGGGTAATTGTACTTATAAGTAAAAAACAGTTCTACAAGGAGTAATTGATTGAGTGCGTTTATAGTTCTTGGGATGAAACTGTTTCTGAACCGCGAGGTCCGTACAGGAAAGGCTTTGAAACATTTTGCCGTGGCTTTAGCAGCATGTGCTTGATGCTGTATACCGATAATTCTCTTTCTGATCAGCTGCTGCTGCGATTCCCCACTCAGATACAGTAATATAAATACTCCGAGTGGTGCAGTGAGAGTAATATGGAAAAAAATGATCCGCTGTGGCAACCCCTAACGTGAGCAGCTGAAAGAAGAAGAAGAAGAAGATGGTGCAGTGAGAGTAACAATACTAAAGCAGTTATGGTATTTGGAACACTATGGCTATTCCCTGGGCCATTTTATTGGTACAGGTAATCTACAATCAGATGCGTTACACTAATAAACAATATGCGGTTAGTTTCAGTGTATTTATAAAACCCCGTCAGAAATGTGGTTCTAAGAAATAAAGGGTAACCACACAGGAACAGTAACACTGCCTTGACGCTGGGTGCCGCCAATCTGCAAAACCGGCTTTACGGCAAGTGTAGGTTTTATACAACGCGATTAGAACGTGGAAACGTTCTTACACAACATTTCTGTGCGTACGCACCGTTTATGCATGAGGCCCCTGGTCTGATGAATCATGTTTTCTTTTAGATCATGTGGATTCTGGGTGTGTATGCTTCATTTACCTTGGAATGAGATGTACTATGTGAAGAAGGCAAGCAAGTGGAAACAGTAAGATGTTATGGGCAAAGTTATGTACCAACTACCTAAAGATTGTTGAAGACCACATACACTTCTTCATGGCAACAGTATTTCTTGATGGAAGTGGTTTCTTTCAGCCACACTGCAAAAATTGTTCAGGAATGATATGAGGAACATGAAAAAGAGTTCAAGGTATTAACTTAGCCCTTGAATTCCCCAGACCTCAATCCGATTGAGCATCTTTGGGATGTGCTAGAACCGTTGCAGTCTTTCACATGCTGTTCCTTCAGTTCAGAACTCTTCATTCTGAACGTTGTCAATTCAGAACTACTGTATCTGTGTCTAGAATAAGCAACTCTTCCACCTTTGCCATCCAAAGCTAGTTTCCTGCTTAACTAACTGCAAGCCAAAGGCTGTTTCCCCTTTTTTCAATTTACTTTTATTTCCTTTCCTTTGCTGTGGGCTTCCCTCGGTGGAGTGTGTGAGCTGCTTCTCCTCTCAGCTCTTTATTTTCCTCCTCTTTTTTATTTATTTTTTTTGTTTTTTCATTGTGGATTTTGAGCCCTTTTGTTTTTTTGTGTGTTTTTACTTTCTCGCATACATAGTATAAAGAAAGTATAGGAATCATGAAAAAATTTAACCTCAAGATTTTGATGACTCCGAGTCTGAAAATGCCATTTTTGAAATGATGTGTCTGTGTGTGAACACAATAACTCAAAAAAAACTTTGACCTAGGTCAATGAGATTTTGTACACCTGCTTTATATCAAAAATAAAGAATACTTTCAACTTTTGGGCCACTTCCAGCAATCGGAAGTGGTACTTTAGCTAAATACTTTAGTGAATTTTAAAGTAAACTGTGATTATAATTAGAGATAGATAATTCAAATTTTGTATAGATATTTATACTGATAAAAAGCAAACAGATATGAAATTTGAGAAAAATTACTCAACCGGAAGTAGTATTTTATTTAAACAACCATCCAAATTTTTTGTGTCATGGAAATAAAAATGTGTACACAATATTAAAAACTGTATTTAATATAGCTCATATTCTTTCAATGGCTATTATTAATTTTATTTTCATTTATACATCATCAGTTTAACAATAACGTGTAAACATTGAACATGCCATGTAAATATAAAAGTGTAACGGGAACAGTATGCTGATATGTCCCCGTCGTGTTCCTTGTAATACATTTAATTTTATGATTTTTTTTTTCCGCCATCATTATCATAATTAAATGCAGTTTTACATATAGCAATTTAACTATAGCAGTATTGTATAATACTAACACTTTTTCTATGTTTTTAGGTGACTATAACTCTTTTTACTTTGCATGTAATCTAGGTAATACGTATGTAATTATGAAAAAATTCAACCACCATTTTCGACCTACCTAAGTGAGAAAATATCATGTTAATATAAGGTTTGATTATAAATGGTTTTGTATCGATATTATCAATTAGTTATGATGAGAAACAAAGAGATATAATATTTGAGAAATATTTCACAGCTGGAAGTGGTTCTGACGACCTTTTCCTCTATCTCAGTATACGAAAAAGTCAAGAGGTGCACCTCCCAATTTTTTTATATATATATATATATATATATATATATATATATATATATATATATATATATATATATAGTGGCAGGCGCCTGGCATCCACTGTTGCCCCTGCACACTATATTCAGGGGGGGCAGCCCTGGACACTGCAATACCTCCCCCTGGACACTAAATGGCCGGCCCCTGGGGTGGAGCAGTACCTCAGTTTCCCACAGGGCTCCCTGGGAATTGGAGTTGGGTGCAGCCCTTTTGGGTCCTGCAGGCATCGCCAGGGGGTCCTGTGTTTGGTCCTGTGTTTGCAGCCAGAACTCGGTGATCAAACACCTGGAGCACTTCCGGGTGAACTATAAAAGGAGCCAGTGACCACCACTCAATGGCCAGAGTCGGGTGGAGGACGACAAGGTTGCTTGGGAGGAGTGGTGGTGCCAAGGAAGAAAAAGTGCTTTTGCATCACTTGTGTGTTATGGTTTGGGACTGTGTATTGCCTGTGGGTCATGGGGAAGACGTGCGCCCACAGGGAAAGGAAAAATAAATAGTTTTATTTGTTTTACTTGTGCCTCCCGTGTCCAATCTGTGTCGGGTCGGGCACTATACAGTGTCCAGATTTAACTATATATATATATATATATATATATATATATATATATATATATATATATATATATATATATATATATATATATATATATATATATATATCTTTGTAAGTATTTATTGTTGCATCTGGTTTTGATGTATTTCTTTACAGTATACAGTATATTACCTCTCCATTGATTATTTAATTTGTGATCCTCTCATCCATTAAACATTACAGGTCATTTAATTCCTATATGTGGCTAATTACACTTCTTTTCACTTGTAATTTGCAGAGTGAAATATATGGAACATAGTACAGTAGACCCCTGCGATGTCGTGGTTCAGGGTTTGCAGACTCAGTCATTCGTGGATTTTTCCTTAGAACCTAACTCTTAATTGTTAGTGGAAAGCGCAAATATCCTCCGCAATTTTTTATGGCTTTTTACTTGGCAATACGGTGCTGTAGAGAGAACAGGAAGCAACTGCTGAGGGAAATGCGGTTTGGAATGGTGAAAGTAGCCAATCAGAGAGCATTATTCATTTCTCCTTGCTGCTGATTGAGTGTTGCCCTAAGACGCGTCTCCAGCTGAGTGTCCTCATGTTTTCCAATTTGTTATTGTTTTCATTTTGTTATTCTTAAACGCACAACATGTCTCCGAAATGCCCTGCGCCTTCTAAGGCTTCTGGCTTTGAGCCTAAGTGCCAGAAGCAGTTTAAAGCACTCCAGGAGAAGGTTGAACTACTGTATTTTCTCCGGTAACTAAAAAGTTGTGCTGCAGTAGCACGCCACTATGGCATTAATGAAAGCACTGTACGCTACATAAAGAAGAACAAGGCAGAGATCAGGAGTACCGTATCCGTAAGTTTCTGTGATAGTGCCAAAAAGGCTACTACCGCAAGGAATAAAAATATCGTCAGGATGGAATCTGCCTTGGCATTATGGATCACCGACTGCAGGAAGAAAAACATCCCCTTGGATGGTATCATCATCTGTGAGAAAGCACAGAAATTGTACCAGCAGTTCGCTACAGGACACAATGTAGAAGGTACTGAAGAACCGCAACCAGGACCATCAACAGCACCAGAGCCAGAAGATTTTCAAGCCAGTAAGGGATGGTTTGATCGTTTTCAGAAGCGATGATTAAAGGGATGATTGAAGCATGGGATCCATATATGGTTCGGGGTCTCACAGTTAATAATTGGCATAAATGCTGCTGTTATTATGCAGACATATAAAACACTCCTCGCCACCATGAAGAAACAACAACAGCAACTTCCCATCACAATGTTCCTAAAACCCATAAAGAAAAGCCAGCATGAAACCCCACCAGAAGAAGACCTGTCCAAAGATACAACAACTCCTGAAGTGCCTGAAGAAGAGGCACCACCTGAGGAGTTTTAAATTCTCTGCATCATACTGCACAGCTACTTCATCTTCATCATCAATATCATTCATCATTGGTGAGTACCCGTACATTTTACTGTATTTCAATTAAATGAAATTATTATGTATTTGCTCTACTTACAACAAAGAAAACAGCACATACTAAAGAAAATGCGCTTGCATGAATTACAGTATGTATATTGATAACATAAAGTATTTTACGTTCTAGCACCGTGGGAGACATAGCACTACAGTACTGTACAGTATACGGGTTTACCTTTATATTCTGTTTTTAGGTAATGTATTAAGGTAATTTTTTAGGTAATGTATTAAGCTGAGTTTTCAAAGACATTAAAGTGCTTTGGGTGCATACTGTATTTAGGATTTAACTATAAAAATAAGCATTTAAAAGGCTTTTTTTTTTTTTTACCACATCTACCACCACGTTTTTCACAATTTGCGGGTGCTATAGGAACGTAACCTCCACAAATTTTGGGGGTGTACTGTATATGTGTGAGATGCTTGTACACTTTATGCTTATGTACAATAGTCCTACAGCTGTTATCTGAATGCATGTATGAAAGAAGGTTCAAACCTCTTCAAAACTGAGCAGTTGATACTTGAAAGTCACTGTGTCTATTAATTCATTTTTTTATCATAAACTAAGATTTAAGTTCTAAGAAATTAGAGAGTTTAAAAGTATAATCAGAATTACATGGTGCTATTATTTAATGTGCTGTTTAAGCATTTAGCAACACTGAGAAGTAAACTAGTTTACAGTACATTTCACTTTGGGCTTTTCTCCACAATTCTGTGATTTTGTTAAAAAGCTTATAAAGTTTAAAAAAGCACTTGAGTCAAAAGTTCAGGAAATTGTGGTTTTGACAGACATATTTATTATTATTATTTTTATTCCTTGTGCATTATACTTATGTTTGCTCGTTTACATTAGACAAACCTGAATAACTTGATAATGAGGGCGGCACACTAGTAGCATTGCTGCTTTGCATTAAGGAGATTAGGGTCTTCATCCCAGGTATTCCCTGTATGGAGTTTGAGTGTTCTCATGCAGACTAGGTGAATTGGTGATGTTACATTGGTCCTAGTGTGCGTTGTATGTGTGTGCGTCATACCATGTGATGGGGTGGCACTATTTCTCTGGGGATTGTTCCTGCCTTGTGTGTGATGCCTGCTAGGATTAGCTCCAGCTGCCCCACAACCCTGTTCTGAATAAATGGGTTGAATTTTGACAGATTGATGAATGGATGAACTTGATCATTATAAAGATAGAATAACATAATGCTTGCTCTCCAAAGTAAATGTATTTTATTTGCATGTCTCAAGTGAAAATTCCACATTGCCCCCAAATTTTCAGTTTTAACAGGTATGCTACACAGAAAATACAGTAATCTGTCTGAAACTCGGCTCATGCTTTAAAGTCCCCAAGTAAATACAGTGGAACCTCGGTTCACGACAATAATTCGTTCCAAAACTCTGGTCGTAAACCAAGTTGGTCGTGAACCGAAGCAATTTCCCCCATAGGATTGTATGTAAATACAATTAATCCGTTCCAAACCGTATGAACTATATGTAAATATATATGTAAATATATGTAAAGATTAAGCACAAATATAGTTAATTACACCATAGAATGCACAGTGTAATAGTAAAATAATGTAAAAACATTGAATAACACTGACACAAAACACCCAGGCTCCCTGCTCAGCTACACGAGTAGGCTCGCTCTCTCTCTCTCTCTCTCAGCAGCACGCACCCTCCCCCTCTCTCTCAGCAGCAGGCAGGCACACACGTGCAGGCAGGCATGTCTGACCGAGAACAATGCAACATGTGCGGAAATCATCACCGCGTACAAACCGAAAGGGAAACTGGCTTGTTCATATACCGAGTGTGTGGTCATGAACCGTGGCAAAAGTTTGGCAAACTTTTTGGTCGTGAACCGAGCTGTAGGTGTACTGAGACGTTCGTGAACCAAGGTTCCACTGTATGCATTTCAAAAGAAAAGGATTTTACTAAAATTTGGCACCATTTCTCTCATAATCTTCCATATGAAGATGCGATGCCTTTACAGGTTATATTTATAAGCTGTGACCTCATAGCATCATCTTTACAACTTTGTTTTTGTTGCATACTGGAAAAGGGTCCATTCACACCTAGACATTTTTCTAGCACTTTAATGCTAGGCCAGAATACTCCTAAAACCACTTGTACCATTATTTGCCGTTATTTTCAATTATTCTATTCATATCTCCATTAGCAGAGAACAGTTTAGAAAACCTCTTTCAACAGTAGTTTTCAGGTGATTTCAACTAAACACTTCCTCCATTGAAATGAATGGTAATGCTTGTAAAAAGATGGTTTAATAAATGAGCATTTCTGGAGTGTTTTACCAGAAATTTACTGCTTCTTCCTGTGGGATGAGCCAGTCTTGAAGCAGAAATCTTTTGAACTATGCAGGGAAGAAACATGCAACTCAGAGAGCCTATGAGGGGTGTGACATATCACATAGCTGCACTATCACTTTTTCAAGCTGGTTCATTTACTGGGAAATGCTGGATCAACCATGGTCATGTCTAAGTCTCATACCCTATGGTAATAAAAACCTTTGTAAGTGATTGGTTGTCTAATTCAAGAACAGTTCTTCTTTGGGCTTAGTTATTGTGTCTAGCAGAATGCCCACTGAGCTTTGGCTTAGCAGCTCTGAAGACTATGCCTCTGAATTCTTTTTATTCCACTAAGACAGAAATGCAGTGGAACATCTCTTGCAGTTTATTAAGTTAGCTGTTTGCTTTTGAAACAATCATGCACTGCACCTTTATTTAATTTGAACATTGTTTTTGTTGTTTTAAATAAAAGCACTTGACACTTTTGCACCATCCCCTTGCTATGTTGTTGCCTCACTGCTAAGCTCATCGGTGACATTACCAACGGTGTTGGGTTAAAAGGGCACCTGGCCAGCAGAAGGGAGCATGGAGCTGAACCCGCATCATCACAAATATTGTTTCCACAAATTCAAGAATAAAGTGCAATTAAAATGACAATTCTAAGTTTTATTTGTACAAATCTGAACTCGAAATGTGACAAATATCTGTGCTCACGACACAGATGACTCCTTCATTACAGTACTGTTATATCTAGGATTAAAATCATTGACATCATAGAAGACATTATAGAGACATAGGAATCACCTTACACCACTGGAATATCTCACTACTCATAAAATGGTGACAGGAAGTGATATCAAACATTTTTATTGCAAAACACAGGAAAACAATTGAAAAATGTTTGCTAAAAAAAGTGTGAATGGGCCCGAAGAGATACAGTAGCTAAATGTTTAAAACAACCGAGCAACAGTTCAGTCTCAAAATACATTTTTCAAAGCTATGTTTAACCTATAAAAATAGATACAAAATGAATAACTCACTAAGTATTTCTTTCTTCACTGTTTTGTATTCCATTTTATAATATGTCTTGTAATTTTGTTGTAAAACTGTCTTCTTGTGTAGAATAAAACACTAGTGTGTGTGCATGTGTCTCGTTTCTCTCAGCAATCTAAATGGTCAGTTTGGTTTTGGTGACTCAGTGGTGTGGATGATGATACAGTAAGTTAGAGGTACAAATTCCTGATTGTGACAATTTTTTTTTTTTGCAAATTAAAAAAAGTTAAAATGAAGCATTTTAAGAACAACAAAGACAATAACATACCAAGCAAAGTTGGGTTACTAAATACTAACAAGATGCAACCCGAGTCACTTTCAAAATGAGAGATATTTACTAGAATATAGATGACGTTTTCACAGTGGGTAATAACGTCCCATCTACTACTGGTGGTAGTCAAAAAGTGGGCAGAGAGCAAGCAAAATGCCTCAAAATGACAGAGTCTGACAAATAGGCTTTTCTGGAACAAAATCGAGAGGGGGTCACTGGGCAAGAGAGGTTCAGACACATAAGGATACCAAGGAACAGCAAAAAAGAAACGTTTAAGGTATCCATATGACAAATGTTATCAATTTTTTTTTAAATGTATTCTATGAGCAATCTTTGACAGATAACATAGCTAGTAGCTTAGAATTTGTACACACTGCACACCATAGTGCAGAAACATGGATGGCCCCATGACATGAACAGAAGGGCAATTCAAAGATGTTTAGATGTTGTATATCGAATGCAAAGAGACTTGTATGTTTTGCAACATAGACATTTACTTGGCATAATGATCCTTAATATCTCACGGCTCTGGACATAACAGCCTGCGTCAATTCATGCTGCGTACTGGCAGCAGTTTGGGTACTGCATGATGACACATTGCTTTCTCCACCCAGCTGCTCCTACTATTGTTTTTATTTTATTTTATTTTATTTCTGACTATCCCAGATAGACCAGAAAAAACAATGTTTTTGTGATTCTCCATTTAAGTTGGAAATACTTCAGTTTCATATTTGCTTAAGTTTCATTTTCTGCCTTTTCCCCTCTGTTCTTCCATGTTTTAATTTAAAGAGGTTGATCAGGACCATGGGCAAATTGTTTATAGTTAGTAGATAGTGAATATTCAAAATGGGCATTTTTACATCATGTATGGTTACTGACAGGTAGTGATTAGGAGTGGCTAAAAGTGTGTGCACAACAGGTTAGTTGTAAGTTGATTTGAGAATCTATAAAATAATTTCTCATGGCATGTGTGCACTTTTATTAATCAATATTTATTTATTTTTTTGTGCGTACACCATTTTTGCCTTTCAGGTATAAGCAAAAATTTTGTATGGAATATATAGCAAGGTTTTTTACATGGGACCCCTGCTGTTTTTAAAATATACCTGCCTCTTTCGATATGTTTGAAAGATCTGACTGTAAATTGGACAAGTTGGTCAAATGTATGATACCTTGCTTAATTTATTGCTTTCATGCCTAGTTAAACTTTCTTTGTCTCTTTGAGGTTCAGTGTTTAAGGCGGGTAGTTTGCTGTTGTATGTCTCAGTAAATTTATCTTTGATTTCAGAATTGAGTGAAGGTGTGATATAGTGAAATGAAATATCATTAATTCATGTATAGTATACTGATGAGTGATGAAAAATCACTGAATGACTTGATTCATGGATGCTGATCTCTCACCTACAAATATTTCTTCATTGCAGTATTGAATTCATAGGTTTTTATGGCTGGCAAATAAACCATTTGAGAGAGGACACCCCATTCTGGTTTCACATTCTTAAATGAGATAAATTTGTTATTTGCACAAACCTTTGGTTTTGGACTGAAGTACATTAGTTTAATTCATAGGCAAACAGGATATAAGACTATCGCTTGCTTTAATGATACTGTCGTACCATGATAAAAGTAACATAAATCATGTGTCTTGTCCATGCTAATGTTTGTTTGAAAAGCAACTGAGACTTTTGGCCATGTCTGCATATAGGTGCTTTGCATTAATGAGCAGGTGTACCCACAGTAATAAAGTGGCCACTCAGTAGCTGCTTATAAATACTCATTGGATGTACTGAGCAAGGTGATGAAAGTTCAAGGCCCTCCCCAGCCTTCAAACAGCGTTTAGATGACTGGAAGGGACGTGAAACAGCATGATGGATATCCTGCTGAAATGTCACAACAGCCTTGTGTCTTTGATGACTTCAAGGCAGCTGTCAGCTGAATGCCTTAATTTACATGAAGCTTTTTCCAAATAGGATTCCTAATGATTTGTGAGCATTTAAACGGAAATGCCTTCTCTCTAGCTAAATGTTTTAGTAGCACCATTGATAAGAGCACATATTTTATTTGTTAGTTAGATACAAGTGCATATTCTCGGAATAAGCTTAAGTAATGACCATTAGATATATGAATAGATAGATACTTTATTAATCCCTAGGGGAAAGACAACATGTTACATTTTTCGATTACCTTCATGTTTCTATTAAAAAGTTGCTCTGTTGATCTGCAGAGCGGTGTAAATTCTGTCTTATGACTGTTTTTCTGGTTGTCTGACCCCTCACTGTACTTCCCTGTTCTCATCTTAAGATTTTCGTTTGCACTTGCTAACTCTGTATTAGTTGCTCGATGATGTTGCCCCATTTCTAGCCCATACGTTTTTAGTATCTAGTGTCTTACTAGTATAAAAAAGTTTTATGACTTCTACAAAAAATTTAAAAAATCACCATTCTGCTAACACATTGAGTAAAGTGAACTTCAGTACAAAATGTTACATCAACTCAATATCAATTTTTACCTCAAGTATAATAAACTTAAAGTGTGTTACATAAACTAAATGTTTTAAATCTCCTATATGCTATCACTTGACACAACCCAGTTGCATTAACTGAAAATTCAATGTTTAAAATCTGTATAACTGTACATTTAAGTTACTATAACTTAAGAATTTGTGTTTTGGAGTGAGTGTTTATCTTGCACTAATTTGCTTTAGTATAGTAAAATCACACAAAGCCCTTAAATTTTCAAAATAAAAATAAATTCTTAACAGTACAACTTTAAAACAGCATCTACACACCATACAGTATGCAGATAAACCATGCAATTATGCAAACCATGCCTGTGTGAACATAGCGCCTCATATTTTTATAAAATTCATTACACTGTTTCATTTGTGCATGAAAAAATGAATATTTGTGGTCATACACTTGAGAAGTCAAATATTACTTTCAAAACGTGACATTATCAAGCATACCATCAATCTCCAAAAAAGTCTGGTTTATTTGTGCAGACTTAAGTTTTTATTATGTAATATTTCTTTTTAATGCAAAAACACATAGACATAGTGTTATGCATTTTATGACCATATGGTGTGTCATCATTACCCTGGTATAAAGTATAGAAGGACTACAAAGAATGTAGCAAATAGGCCTTCCAAAAAGTCAAAGAAATACAAAAAACTTGGAAGGAAGGAACTAAAAGGCCATACATATTTAAAATGTCTCTGGATACAAGTTCAGGTCTGGGGGGTTATTTCAGGACCTTATTTTTGAAAAACATGGCCCTTGCTGAGTAATTTTTCTAGTCCATGGAAAGACTTTCTAGATTACTTTAAAATTGTATTCTTTGGGTTACTCAATGTTCAGGGCATATAGTAGGCCTATGAGGAGAACAAATGCATTTGGTACGTCACTGATATTCTCGATGACAATGTTGTCTTCGAGTACAATGAGAAAGTCCACAGCATCTGTCAGTGAATGTTGAGCAGCTCCATCATCTATGACTGTAAGGACTACCATTTTCACATCCTTTGTGAAAGGCTCTTCAGAATTGGTTGTCTGTTTGAAACATTAAAATCGCTTATTTAGCAGGGATTGTGTTATTTTGGTAAGGTATTGATGTTGTAATATGGTCATAGGTTTATAAATTTCACTCCTATTTTTTAAATGTGTACCAAGTCTGCTCTGAATGCAGCCTTGGAGGCAAATGTTTAACAAATATAAATATAAAGGTTTGTTTTACTGGATATGTATAACACATGATACTACTAAGACAACACAGGCCTGTCCATGGATTCCTTATGCCTTCTAAATGCATGTCTAAATATTCCTGTTCTACAATTTTCCTAGATATAGCTCAGATGATCTTGTATGGCTAGATCAAAAAAAATATGTTCCAAATACAATTCTGAAGGCATAGAGAAATACTTTATATAAAAAAAAGCCTTCAGCTTAGTTTTAAATGACTGTTTAGTCATTTAGGTAATTGTCAAGAAAGAAAGATGAAAATTAGAAATTACTTCGATATAAAATCATTTTTATACATGATGCTGTACTGATTATACAGGTCACATTTTTAAAACCAAACACTTTAACACTAGAATTACCAGAGCCTACGAAAAAACTTGTAGATCCATCCCACCTTAAATTGCTTCTTAAAACCGTTCTCACCTCTCCGCCAGCGTCTTTTGTTAATCTAAATGTGCTGATAAAGAAAAGTTGCAAGTAGCCGGTTATTCCATCCCCCACCAACTTAGAATGTGCACAAACTTTTCCCAGCTCATGCCTTGATTGATTATTTGGGAGTGAAGTGGAGTTTTAGAGTGGAAATAATAGATCATTATTTGGAATACACACATTTCACGTGTGTTCCGTTTCTACAGTAATCCGTGTAAACACATTTTTAAAAGAGAAACGTTTTTCATATTGTAGTAGTGAATGACAAAATGTAGACATAAACTTTATAATGTATGAAGCCTGAAGTCCAAATATCAAAGAAACAGTATCACAAAAGGTACAAATATAACAGAACAAGCATGCTTTTATTCAAAAATATAACTGCAGAAAAAAAGCCGCCTTAGCATGCCACATTGACACAAACTTGTTACAACTGCCACGGTAGCGTAACGGTATCAGCTGCTGACTAGTAATCTAAAGGTCTTGAGTTTGATCCCGCAAGATTCCATTTTGAGAAGTAAACTGCTCTTATTCTTACTATTTTAAAATAAAGACATACATTTGATTTCAATGTGTAACAGCCAGTGTAATTTATAATATTTGTAAAGGTTAGTTTTTTTTTTTTAATTCACTTTTCATTCTCTCAGTCGTGTTCAAGATCCTTCCCTACCTCTCCCAATCTGACAGTGCTGTTTTCACATAAAGATGCGCTGTAGCTCTGCAGTGTACTTGTGACTGCATTCTCGTACCAATGCTTGCGAACTGCAGTGCCTGCGTGCACTTTTCGTGGCATTACACGTCTATTTTTTGAGCATGCCCGTGTCACTCAAACACAGGAACATATGTTGGTGTACAAGTATAACAAAACAAGTGCACTTTTATTCTAGACTATAAGTGAAGAAAAAGTAAAGCAAGTTACAGTAGGCGGTTGATACGACAGCTTGCGTGGTGCAATGCTAAGAACTGCTGATTTCCGATCCGTGCTATATAAAATCATCACATTCAAATATTAACAATTCCCACACACCCTTCCTACTTTCACGACGTGTACTTTTTGCAGTGTACACATCTCTCTGTGCTATGGTTCCTATTACACTAAATGAGCACCTGACACTGTACTTTCTTCCCTATATAAATAACATTCGCGCTATAGTGCATCTCCAAATAAATCACATTTGAGCTATAGTGCGTCTTTATGTGAAATACATGGCCATCCATCAGCAGCACCATGTACTTAGAAATATTTTCCTGCATGCATGCCCAAGACATTATTTTTGCCACAACTCCCTCACTCCCAGCACAGGATATAAACTAGCCTTTATGTGGCTCAGGGATATACAAGGAAAAGCCCATAATGACACATATGTTAACAAAAAATACTCTTTGAATCTGTTACAATATAATTTGTTTAAAGTTTCAATGATTTCATTCCCAAATGGCGAACTAAATAGAAATGATAATCACCAAAGCCTATTTTTGGTTGCATTTGCCATCAATTTTAGTTGCAGTCTGGAACTCTGGTGGTACCATAGGCTGGGCCACTCAGTGGTTGGTTCTGGGCCACATGTGGCCCGTTGGCCGCCATTTGAATTTTGAATAGGCCTGGTCTAGGAGACTGCAAAATTAAAGTCCTTACAGCTTACGGTCTGAGTACGGCTTGGAGATTTTCTGTTCAATGTTGTACCCGTCTGTCTAAGTTTAGCCACCCACTGAAGAATTGTTTTCCTATTTGGGATGTCACCGTTAGGAGGAATGCTGAAGTGCAATGGCTCTTTGTGTAGTAAAGATGGATTTGTTGTTTTTGAAGAACGCTTCAACATTTCTTGCCTCGCATTTCCTGTCATCCTACATTTACTTAGATCATTGTAGACGTGGAACACACATGAAATGCATGTGTTCAAAATAATGATATATTCTTTCCCCTATACAATTCCTGGCACCTCACACACACATAAACAGACTTGAGCTGGGAGATTTTTGTCTGACTTAAGATGTGGCAGTGGTAGCAGGGAATGAGATAGCAGGCTGCTTGTGCTGATTGCCACATTTGCAAAACAAAAGACGCTAATGAGCAGAATCAATTTAAGGTGGCCCGGGATTACAACTTTTTTCGTAGGCTTCAGGGATTGTAGTGTTAAAGATACATTTTAGTTTTCTCAACTTGATATTTTAAGTACAAACCGGATTTTAAAAAAGTTGGGACACTAAACAAATTGTGAATAAAAACTGAATGCAATGATGTGGAGATGGCAAATGTCAATATTTTATTTGTAATAGGACGTAGATGACAGATCAAACGTTTAATCCGAGTAAATGTATCATTTTAAAGGAAAAATATGTTGATTCAAAATTTCACTGTGTCAACAAATCCCAAAAAAGTTGGGACAAGTAGCAATAAGAGGCTGGAAAAAGTAAATTTGAGCATAACGAAGAGCTGGAAGACCAATAAACACTAATTAGGTCAATTGGCAACATGATTGGGTATAAAAAGAGCTTCTCAGAGTGGCAGTGTCTCTCAGAAGCCAAGATGGGTAGAGGATCACCAATTCCCACAATGTTGCGCAGAAAGATAGTGGAGCAATATCAGAAAGGTGTTACCCAGCGAAAAACATTAGACTTTGCATCTATCATCATCAACTGTGCATAACATCATCCGAAGATTCAGAGAATCTGGAACAATCTCTGTGCGTAAGGGTCAAGGCCATAAAACCATACAGGATGCCTGTGATCTCCGGGCCCTTAAACGACACTGCACCACAAACAGGAATGCTACTGTAAAGAAAATCACAGAATGGGCTCAGGAATACTTCCAGAAACCATTGTCAGTGAACACAATCCACCGTGCAATCCGCCGTGCCAGCTGAAACTCTACAGTGCAAAGAAGAAGCCATTTCTAAGCAAGATCCACAAGCTCAGGCGTTGTCACTGGGCCAGGGATCATTTAAAATGGAGTATGGCAAAATGGAAGACTGTTCTGTGGTCAGACGAGTCACGATTCAAAGTTCTTTTTGGAAATCTGGGACGCCATGTCATCCTGACCAAAGAGGACAAGGACAACCCAAGTTGTTATCAACGCTCAGTTCAGAAGCCTGCATCTCTGATGGTATGGGGTTGCATGAGTGCGTGTGGCATGGGCAGCTTGCATGTCTGGAAAGGCACCATCAATGCAGAAAAATATATTCAGGTTCTAGAACAACATATGCTCCCATCCAGACGTCATCTCTTTCAGGGAAGACCCTGCATTTTTCAAAAAGATAATGCCAGACCATATACTGCATCAATCACAACATCATGCTGCATAGGAGAAGGATCCGGGTACTGAAATGGCCAGTCTGCAGTCCAGATCTTTCACCTGTAGAGAACATTGCGCATCATAAAGAGGAAGGTGCGACAAAGAAGGCCCAAGACGATTGAACAGTTAGAGGCCTGTATTAGACAAGAATGGGAGAGCATTCCTATTTCTAAACTTGAGAAACTGGTCTCCTCGGTCTCCAGACGTCTATTGAGTGTTGTAAGAAGAAGGGGAGATGCCACACACTGGTGAAAATGGCCTTGCCCTAACTTTTTTGGGATTTGTTGACACCATGCAATTCTGAATCAACATATTTTTCACCTTAAAATGATACATTTTCTCAGTTTAAACTTTTGTTCCGTGATTTATTTTCTATTCTGAATAAAATATTAGAAGTTGGCACCTCTACATCATTGCATTCAGTTTTTATTCACGATTTGTATAGTGTCCCAACTTTTTTGGAATCCTGTTTGTAGTAAAATGGAGGTGTACAATGAATTTTGAATTATGTGAACTGTTATGTTATACTGTATCTTTTGCAATTTTAGAACTAATTTGAGTTCAGTTAACAGTAACAGTACTGTTACTTGAGTATTTCAAACTTACATATGTGGAGTAAAATTAGTCAGCGAGTCCACAAATCTTCCTTAGCATTTCTTAAGAGGATTACTTTTTAAGTTTGAATTCTGCGTTATACACTTGAAAGGCACACCTTGTGATGACTTAGAGATGAGTCAGTGGTTGAAATGAAAGAAGCAAAATACAGATGTTGAAAACTATGTGATCCACTCCAGTGTGAACATTGATCATGCTAGTGTGGCATGGGTCTTCTGAAATTGTATCTTTCAGGACTGTTTGCCATCTTCTCCCAAAGGTAATGCATTTCACCTACTCAAGTAAGGAAACATAAAACATTAAAGGGCTTCCAGTTAAAATCAAAGATGCTGCATTTTCTCTGCCCCCTCCTATGTTCCCCAAAAGTGTCATTATTTGAGAGGTTATGGAAACAGGAGAGCACCAGATTTCCTTATGGTTTAAAACATGGTTTAACAGAACCTACTAATGGTGTGCAGCTGTAAAGACCAACACTACAAAAACTATGAAAGATGAGTGGAACAAAACTATGTTTCAAAAGATGTAAATAATCCTGTCTTGCACTTTAGTGGGCTTTAGTTTCTGTGTGACCCTGCTCAGGATATAGTGGGTTTGAAAAACCGGATGTACAGATGGAGCTGCATGCAGTCCTGTTTGGTCTTTAATTTCAGTGTCTAACCATCAAAGCTATTCAATTTACTGAGGTCTTTTTCCTGATGAAGCTTTTATAAATATTGAGTCAGAGATAGACGAGGCCATGGAGAGGAAAATGTATTGTGCAGAAGTTGTAAATGGTGAGCTGAAGTGTTTATGGAAGTACACTTTAATTGGTATGTAATCAGTGGAACATATCTACAGCTGTCCTTTTTAATTTCAGTATTCATTTTCCTCAGAGGTTTAGCATAGATCAAACTGTTGTATCTGCAAGCATTGGCCATTTCACTTTATATTATTTGGTTTTAAAAATTTAAAATGAGGCATGTGAATGTTAAGTCCTGCTGTACTAGCTTTATAAAGGGATTTGTTGCCCTCTGCTGTTCTACATTTTCAGTTGTTCAGTAGAAATACCTCTGAGCCCGTCAGAATTTTTAATTCTGTTTTATTTTGATATTTGCTGTTGTACCTTCTCCTTAAATCTGGCAGTTATATTCTTCATATATGTGTGTTTGTGTGGGCTCGCTCAGATTGGGTAAATTTAGTTTGGGTGTATATGCATGAATGGGTTAATGCGGAATACTGACATTCAGTCTAGGATCAGCCTTTATCTTATACACAGTGTAGCTGGGATTAGTCTAAACAGCTGTTGAATTGAGAATTGGACTAATAAAATAGATTAATATATTGTTATTTTCCATTTTAGAAGAACTGTCTTTCATCTGTCTATCTATCTGTCTATCCATCTATCTACATAAAGAAAGAATTAATGAGATCATTTGCTGAGACTATTAACTGAATGAGTTTTTTTTTTAATTTGTAAAGTTTTCTCTGTTTTTGAAGACCTGTTACTTCTGCCACTGTTACCACTCACCTGCCTCTGTCCTTACCCATTGCCATTTTGTGAGGACTTATGGGAACTGTTATCTTCCTAAGAGATCACACATCCTTGTCCTTCATCAGTCTGCAAACACCCTGATGCCATTTTACTTCTCTTGTCATGCACCATTCATTCATCTGTCTGACCCACTGACTACTGGGCTACGACACCTTCTCTTTCTTCTTTTTATCCAACAATGTCTTTCCAATACTTCCTTAATTCCTTTAAGGAATTAGGTGTCAAAACTGTCTCTTCATGCTTGCATTGTTTTAATATTTTCACAGAGTAAAGTTGCCCATTGAAGTAATTATACATTCATCTCCATTTATGTCTCTAGTTATGCTTTATATATTTTTTTTAATTATTCATACGCAAACCAATGCAAACTGGTAAGGACTTTTCGTAAATTCACATAATTATTGTGTTTAGGTTGGTGGAGGAGTTTATGCTGCTAGCAAACATGGCAACGGCACATCGCATCAACCGCTCATTCCCAGAACGAGCTTTGTTACGTTGCCACCCCCCACCACAAACAAAGATGGTAGAAGACCTGGCTGAATTCTGTGAGCAGATGGGACTGAAGCTGGACTTTAGCTCAGCTGGCGTTCTCCATGTAAGTATTGAGAAAGACCCCAAAGCCTCTCTGGTGGTTGTCTCCTGCCTTTATAGCATGATGTGTGGTGGAGCAAATATTCTGGTTGTGCAAATTCTTCTGATACTGCACTAATAAATGTATAAAGCATATAACAGCCTTATTTTTATTTTTCATTTAACAAATTTATGTACTTAAGTAGAAGGGTAATAGAGATGGTCTGTGGATGTTTATGCACGTTAATTCTGATTTAACTTACATGTCTATGCGATTCTATCATCTTTACAGAAAAGCTTGATTGCAACTGTGGGGACAGATGAATACTCCAGTGCTAGGAAGGAGGTCCTCACTGCTATGTGCTCTCGACCAATGCAGGTAACATGTGTTGCTTTGTTTATTTAACCAATAGATATATTGCGGAATTTTTTTTAATTCAATTACATTAAAGTAAGACATTCTTGAAATCAGGGATTAATCAGCAGTCCAGTGACCTACTCAAAAATCTCTGTTTAACACCCAGCATATATAGTATATATTTTCTACCTGAAACGAACACATCTTTAACCACTTTAGTTTCTCACAGCTTAAAGAGGTCAAATATGAAGTCCTGGGCTTTGAAGGAACTCCAAGTTGGACAGTAAATGGTGATGCTCAATTTAGTGGTCATTCCGCCTGTTAGGAATATGACAGATCAATTACCAGGTACTTTATTTAGCATCTGAATGCAGTGTCTCAGACTGCATCCTCAAGAGTAATCAAGCCATAATGATTGTTGTGGCATTTGTACTTGTTGGTAGATGATTTAGCAGCTGGTGTCTCTATCTGAGTGATTAGCGCTCTGTCATTGTGTCCTATTCTCAGGCTGTTGGATGTGTGCCTTTATAAATGGAAGATGAGCTGCATTTCCAGTGAACAGATGTGACAGCACCCCTCACTAGTCAATGCTGCTTTAATTTGATGAGTATGAGAACTTAGCACCTTTACGTGAAGTTTAAAGTGATACCCAGAAAATCCTCATGCTTATCTTCCTCAAATGATGCAAAATGCATCAGGCCTAGGACGCAGCAGAAAAGACATAAGTGAAAGGTGGAAAGGACAGAAAGAAGTCTGTTTCAAATCATGAAGCAGATTTAACACTCCTGAGAAGATAAAGTGAAATATTTGAAAATGAACTATAGGTAATGGCTCTTAATGCTGGATCAGTTTGATGGCTTTGCTTTGTAGTAAGAAGCAATGCATTGGTTCTGCCAGGAAGATACTGAGATGTGCCCTAAATGACTTTTATATAAACAGACCTAATTGTGCTGATCTTCAGTAGTTCTTCTGATAATTGCACTGTTGTGATTTTAATGAAGTAATTTGCTCCACATTGCAATTCATTGGTTGAGTATCTGCCTCTGGGCTTAAAGCAAATAAAACCAATGAGCTGATTAAGTGCAAAATGGGATGCAGTGCTGAAACAATCTGACAAAATATCAGGTATATTACCCCAGAAAAGTTTGGATTGAATCCATAGCCACAGTGGGAATTAAAATGTCATGCAAAGCCTTTTTTATTATATTTACTGTCTGCTGTTGTTGAAAATGTGTCCCCAGTATTTTCAAAGAAGGCTGCTGTCCTGTCATTTTATACCCACAGTCGTCCAAACCTATTTCAACTTACCTTTCCTGAAGCAGCCTTATTTAGTGGAATAATTTGAGTTTTAAATGTGGCAGGGAAACGTTTAATCATTTGTAAAGTTATTACTTTTTTTTTTAATTTGTGAGAAAACTTAGTTTCTAAAGTTCAAATTCCCCCATGGATCTCTGTTGAAGGAGTGATTTCAGAGAACAAAGGATGTATTTTTGTTGCATTCTGAATATTATTCTGTACAACTAAGTACAACTGTGCATCTACAGTATATATACAACTACAACTATATATCAAGGCTGGAGGCCAAGATTGGTAAGTGTTTGCATTCCCCCAGTTTCTGTGCACCAGTTCTTCTGTCTAGAGCTGGGCTTTGGTGGTGCTCCTCGGTTTGCGGTCTGTTTCCCAGGTATAGGTATAAAAGATTTGGAAGCTATAGTTGATCCGCAGTTCCTGACTTCCACACCTATTGTCTAATGATGATGTGCCAAGGTTTGATTACCCGTTACTGTCCTAAAACTAGCATTAATTTTCAAAAGATCTGGGGCTTCATGTATAAACACTGCATACGCACAAAATGTTGCGTAAGAATGTTTCCACGTTCAAATCGCAATGTATAAAACCTAATCTTGGCGTAAAGCCACGCGCATTTCCATGGTAGCTCATACCCTGTCGTGCGCAAGGTCTGCGCTTGGTTTTGCAGGCTGGCGGCACCCAGCGTCAATGCAGTGCTACTGTTCCTGTGTGGTTTTCCTTTCTTTTTTATATCCACATCCCTGACATGGCTTTATAAATACACTGAAAATAAGTACATATTGTTTATTAGTTTAATGCATCTGATTGTAATTAACCTGTACCAATATAATGGTCCACAGAATGGTCAAATTATTCCAAATACCATATCTGCTTTAGCATTGTTACTCTCACTGCACCTTTTTCTTCTTCTTCTTCTTTCAGCTGCTCCCATTGGGGGTTGCCACATCGGATCATCTTTTTTTCCATATTACTGTCACTGTATCCGAGTGTGAATCACAGTTGTACAACAGCTGATTGGAAAGAGAACTATCGGTATACAGCATCAATCACACGCTGCCTCTGCCATGCTGTCTATTGAACTGTTGTCATACAAATGCCTTTCCTTGTGGTTCAGAAACAGTTTCATCCCAAAGACTCTAAATGCACTCAATCAGTACATCGAGTGCTCCTTGTAGAACTGTTTGTACTTATAAGTACAATTACTTCACTGTAAACTTACAATACAGTTATGTTGCACAATCTGAGCCACTTTATAAAGGGCTTATTTACATATGATGACGATATAATTTTAAGATGAAATGCAGCAAAATATGTTTAATTATATTATACAGATAAAACTTTAACTTCATTTAAATAATCTATATTGTTGATAGTTAAACATGTGAGGACACGGTGCCACAGCATCTATTCATAGATTATTCATGCCTCGCGCTGTATATTTGCTGGGGCTGGCGCAACACTGGATGGATAGAATAATTAAACACGTACTACGAAGATATTTCAGTGTTCCTTAAAAGTTTTGAAGAATCGGCATTCTAAGCTTACAGATGGCTTAACATCTGTTGCAGAGCTGATTGTATGGCAAGTGGGCATTTGGAAAAAGAAAAGTAAGGACAAGAATTGGAGGTTGGTACGTTTGAAAGAGACAGTACTGCTATAATAAAGTATTTCATTATAGGTTGCGCATGGCGCAGCAAGCATCTTGCATGAGACATGAACAATCACTTTGCCAACGTGTTCCCATGTTTAATAACATGCTTTAACTCCTATCATCATGAAAATGATATCACGCATACATCTCAGTATTTTAATTATTCAGAGAGCTGTAATATCACAAATGTAATGGATTCTGTGTCCTGTCGGAGGAAGAGAAAGCCCGGAAGCACGTGGTGATTTACACACATAAAGCACATAGAAGATCAAATACAAAACAAAGCATTTAATGTGCTACTTTAGTTACGACAGGATTTGAAAAACTAATTAATTAAACAATTTTAAGATGAAGTTTATGATGTTCTACTTTAATGACAAAATAAACTACGTGATTAAAGTGGAAATTTCTAGATTAAAGTTGACATTTCCTGCTTTTTTCCCCCACTGTGTGCCTTTTTTTTTATCTCTGTACCCTAATAAGCTTTCATATGACACTCAGACGGTGGGCTACGACTCGCCTTTTAATGTCGACATTGATATCTGACTTCTTTTTTATTTCGGCACTGTGCGACTTTTTGAACTTGAGCTTTCGAGTTTCTCCAACAGGCTATGTCACTCGATCAACTTCCTTTTGTTGTTTAAACAACTGTTTAAACCAACAAATAGTTTGGTTTTCCTTGCCTCCACTTGGTATTCACTGAAATTCTATTTTCCCTCGTGCTTTTGCCATTGCCTTTTCACAGAAAACTGAGCTTAAGGGCTATTTATATTGATTTGCATATTCAAAGAGGTGTAATTCTGGGAGGAGTTGGGGTAGGGCAGCAGGCTCGTGCACGTGCGTTAATTTTCATGCTGATGGGGATTTATGTAGCAGAAGAACGTGGAAGTTGGTGAACGCAAAGATTTAGGTATCTGGATTTTTTTGTGCATAAGCACATTTCGGCTTTTGTGCTTACATCATGTTATAGTGCAAATTCTACACACGCCGTTATGCATTATGCCCCGGTCTTATTTATTTAAGTACACATAAAAATGCAATGAAAGTAGATTATATTAGGTTATATGTAAAATGATAGAAGCTTATAGTCTCTCAGTATGGTCAGACCATTAAGAGAGCAGGTCTACGTCTTCTGCCCTTCTCTTCTGTTTTAAGAAGAGGTATCCGTCCAGTCTTTTTATTAACCACTTCTGATCTCAATTGTTATTTTTTTCCTGGTTTTAAACACATTCAGCCTTAAAAGGGATTTCTGCTTGAAGCTGCATTGTGCTAATTCAGCATCTTATCTTCAATATTTCCTTTGTCTTGTCCTTACTTCATTCTGAGATTACTTTTTAATGACATTGCCTTGCTTATTATCTTATGTCTGATCACAATTAGCAAAAGGGTTTCAAGATTGCTATTTAATTACTTGGACTATAATACATATTAGTTATTCTAGTACTAATTAAATACTTAATGACATAACTTAGCACAGATGTAAAATGTGTTGCATATGATGTAAATGCCAAGTGAGCCCCTAGAAATATTTCAATAATATGTCTCAGCACTTGCTTTTTTATTTTCTAAGCCATTTGACATATTTGTCATTTAGGGTTGCCACAGGAATAATCTGTTTCCATATCTTCCTGTCATCTGCATCTTGCTCTCTCACACCCACCACATTCATCTCCTCTCTCATCACATCCATAAACCTCCTCTTAGGCCTTCCTCTTGCCTGGCAGCTCCATCCCTAGCATCCTTCTCCCAATATGCCCAGAATCTATCCTCTGCACATGTCCAAACCAACACAATTCGCCACTCAGGCTTTGTCTCCAAACCATCCAACCTGAGTTGACCCTCTAATGTATTTGTTGGTAATCCTGTCCATCCATGTTATACACCCAATGCAAATCTTAACATCTTAATTTCTGCCGCCTTCTGCTTTGACTCCTGTCTTTTTATCCGTGCCACCGTCTCCAACCCATATACTGTAACATAACTGGTCTTACAACAATCTTGTAGACCTACCCTTTCACTTTTGTTTGTACCCGTCTGTCGCAAATCACTCCTGGCACTCTTCTCCACCCACTTCACCCTGTCTCTACTCACTTCTTCACATCTTTTGCACCACTCCACGTTACTCTGTGCTGTTGATTCCAAGTATTTAAACTTATCCACCTTTGCCAACTGTACTCCCTGCATCCTCACCATTCCTCTTACCACCCTGTCATTCACACACATGTATTTTGTTTTGGACCTACTGACACCTTAAACGCATCCATCACTCCTACAGCAGACCTCACCACCACCACCACCACACTTCCCTCGTACATATCCTGTACCACTCTTACATACAGTACTTCTCTGCCTCTCCCCACTTCCTCATACAATACCACAACTCCTCTCTAGACATCCTGACATATATTTTCTCCAGGTCCACAAAGACACAATTTCCTTTTGTCCTTCTCTATACTTGTCAATCAACACCCTCAGAGCAAACATTTCATCTGTAGTTCTTTTTTCCGGCATGAAACCACACTGGTGCTCACTAATCATCACCTCCCTTCTGAACCTAGCTTCCACTACTGTTTCCTATAACTCCATGCTGTTCTGCATGCTCTATCCCTCTGTAGTTACTACACTTTTGCACATCACCCTTATTCTTAAGAATTGGTACCAGTACACTTCCTCTCCTGTCATCAGGCACCCTGTCACTTTCCAAGATTCCATTAAACAATCTGGTTAAAAACTCCACTGCCATCTGTTTTAAGCACCTTCACGTTTCATAGGTATGTCTTCTGGACCATCCTTTATCCTCTTCATACCTGTCCTTACTTAATCCATTGCACTTCCTGGTTCACTATTTCTGCATTATCCAGGCTTCTCTTTCTCTCATTGTTATCATTCATCAGCCTCTCAAAGTACTCTTTCCATCTTCTCAACACACTCTCGTCACTTGTGAGTACATTTCAATCATTATCTTTTATCACCCTAACCTTCTGTTCATCTTTCCCATCTTGGTCCCTCTTTCTAGCCAATCGATACAGGTCCTTTTCTCCCTCCTTATTGTCCAATCTCACATACAACTCATCTTACGCCTTTTCATTAGCCTTCGCAACCTCTTTCTTCAACTTACACCTTATCTCCTTGTACTCCTGTCTACTTTCTTCCTCTCTGACTACCCCACTTCTTCTTCACCAACCCCTTCCTCTGTACAGTAATCCCTCCTCGATCGCAGGGGTTGCGTTCTAGAACCCCCCGCGATAGGTGAAAATCCGCGAAATAGAAACCATATGTTTGTATGGTTATTTTTTTATATTTTAAGCCCTTATAAACTCTCCCACACTGTTAACATTATTAGAGCCCTCTAGACATGAAATAACACCCTTTAGTCAAAAGTTTAAACTGTGCTCCAGGACAAGACAGAGATGACAGTTCTTTCTGACAATTAAAAGAATGCAAGCATATCTTCCTCTTCAAAGAATTCGTGTCAGGAGCAGAGAACGTCAGAGAGAGAGAGCAGCGCGAGTGAAAAGCAAAAATCAAAAAATCAATACGTGCTTTTGGGCTTTTAAGTATGCCGAAGCACCGCGATAAAGCGGCATATTTTAGAGTAGAATCCTTTTCCTATAGGCAAACAGCCCCTCTGCTCACACCCTCTCCGTCAGGCTCAGAGAGATTGAGAGAGACAGAGAAAAGCAAACAATTGAGCACCGCGCAGGAAGCATATCCTATATCATTGACGAGTTTCAGTTAATACGTAATACATGCTCTGATTGGGTAGCTTCTAAGCCATCCGCCAATAGTGTCCCTTGTATGAAATCAACTGGGCAAACAAACTGAGGAAGCATGTACCATAAATTAAAAGAGACATTGTCCGCAGAAATCCGCGAACCAGCGAAAAATCTGTGATATATATTTAGATATGTTTACATTTAAAATCCACGATGGAGTGAAGCCACGAAAGTTGAAGCGCGATATAGCGAGGGATCACTGTATACTTCCCTGTACGTCCCCATTCCACCATCAGGTTTTATTGTCTTCCTTCTAAGCCATTTGACTGAACTCCCAAAACTGCATATATTAAGTTTGGTTTTTTTTCAGATTTTGAATATTATCAGTAAGTTGATTGCCCAAATCAGTTCTTGGTCTGAGTTTTAGCTTTTGAGCCAGTGTGGCTTGTTGTCTTGACACCTCATTGAGTAATATTTGTTGAAAAAGAGTTAGTGGTATTGTGTTGTCTTAAGGTGGTCTATCCTGTCTCACATTACAAACTGTTCATCCGTCTGTCTAGTTACTGGGCTCACTTTTTCCATTACAGGTACAAGGTTACAGGTAAAGTTCTGGAATTTTTTGTTACTTCATCACAAATCACGGTTTTATACACCCTAGTCTTACTGAGCCAGGAGTACAATATTCTGTATATATGTGGAGACAACAATGAGTGAATTATGTTTAAAACGGGGTGGGAATCATTGGACGGCTCAGTGAGTATCACATTTCTAAACCAATCCAACACCTCATGAAGGTGTTGCCCAAAGTAGGGTCTGTGATTTTAAACTACAAAGAGCTGTGGTACTCTCATTAACCTGGTCCAGCAGAAAGCAAGCTTCTAATTACAATAAACTATACTCCTAAAAAGACCCCCATTAAACATACAAATATGCTCATGTTAAAAATAAACATAACATTTTGCAAAGGAGAAACCTTTCACGTCACTTAGATTATACATTGGCATTTGAAGACATCAAACATGAATGATACGTTGTTGCAGGTGCTGTGTGTGCTCTCTCTGTTTTTCAGTGTTATGATGATAGCATAGGAGTTGATCTATGCTTGAAAGAACTGACAGCTATGTGTGTTTATGAAAACATGAATTATAAAATATGCATTTTAAATAAACAGTGTATCAAAAGGTCTGTCATTAAGAGAGCTGATAACGAAGAGTCACAAGAGATGCAGATTTCAGTACTCAACAAACTAAAATCAATCAATCCACCAAACAAAATCAAAAGATGCACAGATGAGGGTGCACAACGTTCACCTTCTGACTGCAGATCTAAAGAAACAACTAAAGAAATTGAACATTACCATTTAATTGGAAATACAAACATGCTATGACAAAATAGCTGCAGCATAGTATATCCATAGACCACAATGTTTATCTAAACTCTGTTTGCTGTTATGCTATATAGTGATGTAATAGTCAGAATGACAGAAAGCTATCATAGCAGACAGAAGCACTTCTCAAATGAGTGGAGCCAAGTAGTTGTTTCTTCTGTTGCAGCACTTATTAAAATTATTAAGCTTCAGTTACCTTGAGCTACTGATCTCCTGAAGCAGCAAATTTAGCTTTTTGTTTTCTCTCAGTGTCATGTCTTTTGTTCAGTTTCTTCTGTTTTCTCCCATAAACCGCGACAGGTGCTTTAAAAAGCACAGACTGGGGAATTGGGGACAGGTGCTTTAGGAGGAAGCCCTGTGGGTGTTATCTTTGCAGCGCAGGACTTCGATGCTATTCACACTGCACACTTTATAAAAGGTTGTCCTCAGACATGTGGAGCAAGACATGATTATTGAATGAGAATGCAAGACTACATACACCCCCACACTAACTCATAATGTTCTCATTTAAAGTAAACAGTAAATACAATGTGCATGCCTTTGAGTTGGAGTAAAACAGAAATGTCTGGAGAATTAGCTGCACAACAAGAATACTAACTTCCTCTCTACCACTGTGCTGCTTTCAAAGCATCTCATACTCCTTATTTAGCAACTGTAAAATTAAAAATTCTGTCTTCCTTCCATAATGCATTGTGTGATAATGACTGTGCCTTTCCTGACACTTTACCATGTTTTTATGCAGGAACTTAGCTAACTGGACCAGTTCCAGTTGCATTGCCAGTGATGCCTGGACAGATCGTCAGCCTTAATTCATAAGGATTCTGACGTTTTTGGGTTTCTGTTCTTGTGAGTTTTTCAGAGACCTGACCGGTAGCGCTGACTATGTAAACTCCTGCTGAAAAGCACTTTGTTTTTATTGTGTTCCAGATGGCACTGTACTTTTGTGCTGGAGCTCAGCCAGATAAGTCATGTTTCAGACATTATGCATTGAATGTGCCACTCTATACTCACTTCACCTCCCCCATCAGACGCTATGCAGATGTTATTGTTCACCGGCTGCTGGCAGCATCCTTAGGTATGTACAATTACTTCATCTCTGTTCACTGAGAGGTAAACACAAGAAAAAATGATTTCTATGCAAACCTAATGTTATTCATTTAGTACCCTGAAATAGTAAGGGCAGACATAGAGAGCAAACCCAAGTGAGATTTGAAAATTCCTAATCTAACACCTTAACCTCCAGGCCACAAATGATGTGCAGGGATTTGAAGGTTGTCCCCTTTGTCCTACTTGCTTCTTTTCTTGCCCCTGGGCTCAGCCTTAGATGCTCAGTGTAATCCAGTGGCTTTTTGGTGGAGCTAAAGAGGGTTTGGCAAGTAAAGATCTTGTAAGTATTTATAGTTAAAAGGAAAATAATTTCAAATAAGCCTAAAAGATAGTGATGTTTTTAACACAAAGTTATATGAAAACGGTCTAACTTATAAAATCCTTTATGTATTTTTTGTTGTTATTATTTAAATCTATACTTTTCTGTCATCAGAGAGAAAACAACAAAAATCATTGTAAAGGAAATTGCAAAAAAGGGTGCATAAACTAGAAAGTCAGGGTATATAGGAACTATTAAGACTGCTTAACTGTTTTACAGAGAAGGTGGACAACAGAGTAATAAAATCGCTGACATAATCATACACTGGTATAAGAAGGGGTTAAAATAGTGATGGTTCATCATGTCTCACATGTCAGGATGTCACACTGGCCATAAGCCTGATGTCTCGTCCAGCATGTACAATAAAGAGTGATGGCGAAGGGAAGGCTCACCAACAAGACAGCACAACATTCTTGATGTGCTTTTTTTGTTGACAGTTTCGGGCTGTGTTTGGCAGATAGTAAAAAGACAGCACTTTTTTTTTGATGTGTGATTGTATTTCTTGACATTCCTAATGCTGAATTTCACTTGTTCCCACCCCTCCCATTCCCCAACAGGATGTGGCCATGACTTAATATTGCCCTTAGAAGACATACAGAAGCAGGCATCTCACTGCAATGATAAGAAAACAGCATCCAAGCGAGTTCAGGAGCTGAGCACAGAGCTGTTCTTTTCAGTGTTTGTAAAGGTAGCTATTGGTGGAATGGAGTGTTTGATTCAGAATTTGTTGATTGTAATTTCTTCGGAAACAAAGTGACAATTTAATTAAATGCTGAACAAATCCAGACATTGATCAGTAAGTGCATACAAATGGCCTGTACTGGGCTTTTGATTTGCATGTCAGTTTTTGAGGTTTCTTTAACATAAATGGCAGACATACTGTAAGCACTTAATTTGGCATCTTACCCATATATTTATTCAGTTTGCTCATTAAAAAAATACACTTATTTCCATTTAGTAAAGTTTTTAATTCTGTTTATATTTACAAATATATGAGTAAGATTAACATGGTGCAAAGAAGAGCTCCTACCATCAGCCTACTTTTGGGCTTGACGCAGCTTGAGTATTTGAGTGGCCCAAGTTCAGCATTCTGCTTGTGCTTAGCTGCTGAGAGTTGGTGTTGCCAATTCCTGTTTGTCAGTTTCTCCCTAATACTGTGTCTGTTTTCACAGCCGCTTCTGTCATCACCTTTTACAAGACCTAATAGCCAATTGTTGTTGTAATTTATTATTCAGGGGCTAATTTGTGCTTTTAATTCTTGATTTAGTTATAAATATCTTGTATCTTATTGTGTCATGAACCTTGGAGCTTTGGGTATGTTTGTCTAATCACTCTGACTATCTGGATTATCCCATCTTTTAGCACACAGTAGTGCATGCTATTTTTTACTTTTTATTTCAAAGATGAAGTTTTGGTAAGAGTTTACTTAATTGCTTCAAAATTGCATTCATTTTAAACTTACAGTTCAGAAACTTGCTGACACACATTCTTGTGGGTAGTTACAGTATATATGTATAGTGGCATATTACTTGTAACTTGCATACCCTAAGAATCAACAAAGTCAACATGTTTTTTTGTATATTGCATGTATGCCTTCATCATTTTAGCCTGTTTCTCGCACATGTGCATATTACAAGTAAACTCCCAAATTTAGTCTGAACAGATGTTAGTGTTAAAGAAGTATTCATTTAATTAATTATCTGAAAGCAGAAAATGATATAAAATACAGTATTTGCCAGAATACACTACATTATATTAATTGGATTTGTTGTTGCATTAATTCCCATTTTTGTAACAAATGTAGTGTACCTTGTCAAGATAGTCCTTCTAGATTATAGGGTTGTATGTCAGCCTACATCAAGTTGTTTGTTTCTTTTTTGCAGAGTATGTCCTAAAGACGACCTGATAGGTCTTTGCATACTCTTCCTTAGTTAACTCATTTAATAGGATAGATTCTCAAAGATATAGTAGGGAAAAATCCTATCCAAGAAAATGTCAAGAAACGTTTGGAGAAAATAGATGCATAAGATTGGTAAGTTTCATTTGGACAAATGGCCTATTCCTGTCCATGTTGTTCTAATGTTCTTAAAAAGTATTCAAATAAAGTACTACAGGTATATTCCTTTGTCCATTTTCACATCAAAGTAACATTCAAATCTGATATTTCAGAATTAGGATTCAACTTCAGGAAAGAATTGACAAGACACAAACCTAATAGAAACAAGTGATAACAACCAAGGTGTTTTAATTCTTTTTTTTTTTTTCTTATATAGGATAGTTGCCTAAAACTAAGTCAGATTAAAATATTGTTACTTCATGGCAAATGTGGGTTTGTGGGACATGAAGGACATGCTCTCTCTGTGACAGGAGTGTGGACCATTGGAGTCTGAAGCCATGGTGATGGGAGTCATGGACAAGTCGTTTGATGTGCTGGTGCTAAAGTATGGTGTGCAGAAGCGAATCTACTGCAATGTGAGTACACTTGAGGTTCACAGTGATAATTACACCAAAATGGAGTAGTTTAGGAAGAGAAACAGACCTTCGCTGACTTCCTAACCAACATGACTGCCAGAAGGACAAGTGTCTGTTACTCCTAACAGCACTTGATTGGTGCAAATTAATACCAGCCTTTGTTTATTTACTCTCCTCCTTCATGTTTTCTTTTTTTTTTTTTTTTGTTTAAATGTTTCATACACAATCTAGATTAAAAAACAGGCTATATAAACAAAAACAACAATTATATTACTTTTATAAAATAGCATTTATTAATAAAATTATTACATGTTTATGGTAGCTTCCTTCAGCAGTGACATTCTGTCCCTTCCTTGGAAGCATGTTTGGAAGTTCGGTTCTGTAAGGTCTCTCAGTACATCATTCACAGCCCCTTTAATGTTTTCAGTCATTTGAGAACAGTTTCCATTTAGGTGATTCTTCAGGTTAGGGAGGAGGAAAATCTGGTGAGCATGGTGGCCATGGATGCACTGAAATGTGCTTGAAGGTTGGAAGCTCAACACAGGTCAGCACACAGTGAAGGGTGTATTGTCATGGTGGAAGAATCAGTTTTGCCAGATTGACGTCAAAGAAGGCTTGTGCCAAAAAACGCTTGAGTCCAGAATAATCTCTGTCAGTTCCCTTTGTCTTTTTATATCTTTCCATTTCACAGTTTAAGCAATTTTTGATAGCATGACTCTGCTTATTATTCTTGTGTTTTATTTGTGGCAGGGTTATTTTTTGATTCCTCGGAATAATGGCAGTGAAGCAAGCAGCAGCAGGTCTCGTTGCTGCTAAGTGCAATCAAATGACGAACTGCTAGGCAGCTATGGAGACTGTACTGCCCCAACATATTTGATTTTGTGGCGGGCCTTGTGAGTCCCTTCTTACCAGTCTTTTGAATGCATTGCAGTGAGAATTAATGTAAATTAAGAAGTTAAGGCTTCATTTGCTTTGCTTTCAACAAGAAAAAAATGTGATGGATCGATTATTGTTGTTTTCATACACCGCAACAGTACCTTTTAATGAACACTTTTATAATCAATGTATTTATTTAAGGTAATTATTTGATTTAATTTCATGTTATTTGGAAGGCAGACTGTGTTCCTTCTTATGTTAGTTTTCTGTAGTAGAGATTACAGAGAATGTTTTAATTTCCTGCAAGTTATTAAAAAAATATTTACTGACATTTAAGTATATTCCCTTTTCTAGTTATGTGGTTTTAAATATCAAGACATACAGTTCCTAGTAATCAGTAATAAGCAGAGTAATTTTAGGTGACAACATTTGTTTAGCAGATGTTATTTTGTCATTACTTATTCACCAACAGTAAGACAATGTGTAGATGCTAGGTGTTTAAAAAATAAAAAAAAAAGTAGACCTTTACAGCTGCAGTATGAAATGAGAAGGTTCCTGGAGCAAGGCATTGACCAGGAAGTGCTGCCACTTCTTTATAAAAGCCGAACCCATGACAATCTGGGCAGTTCAGACTATACGTTGTGAACTTTGGCCCGGACACACACAGACGGACAACATAGTTTCACCCAACACACCGTTTATTTACATTATTTACAAAGTCTACCGTGCTCACAAACCCCAGTGCCTCTTGCACCGATCCCCCCAATGTCCAGGCCACACAGTCCTGTGCCTCTCTTTCTCCTGGCCGCCTCCAGTCCTCACTCCAGCTCCTTTTATAGGAACCCGGATGGGCTCCAGCTGCTTCCCGGCAATCTCCCGCGGACACACCCCCGTGTGGTGGAAGTGCCGGCTGCGCACCCGGAAGCCGTCGGGGTGTCCCCTGTCGTCTTCCCCCAGCAAGTGCCGGGCTCCCAGGATAATCAGGCACTGGGGCGCCGCCTGGCGGTGGCCACGGGTCCCTACAGGGCTGGGCTTCCAAGCCCTGTACCCGAGGCCCCCAACGTAACCAAGACGGACGCCCCCTCGCGGTCTGGAGGAGGCACAAGCCCTCTTCTCGTCATCCTGGGTGTCCCGGCCGGGGACCACAATGTGAAACATAATAAAGTGGTGAGCATAACACTAGAGAGACAGCGAGATAATATTTACTAACATTCTTACTGAACCTTGTTCAGTGCTACATTATATGATGACAAACAACCTTACACCATAAACTCTCTTTGGTAATAAAAAACATAAAATGTGCAAGGGTGGCAGAAAAAAACAATGTTATTTACAATCTGATAAATCAACTGATAAGATGCAGATGCTCCAAGTCAGCATTGTGACTTGTTTGAACTCTGAAGTACCCAGTTCTACAGTAGAGGAGACGGAGAGAAATAGCAACATTCATACAACTCACTAAAGGTTTCCTTCAAAATAAGTGTACTGTCACAATGCTAATATGTGAAATTTTTCTCCTTATAGTAACCTGCAGAGTGCTTCACCAGGCTCTTGGAGACCAGTATGCAGTGATAAGGGATCACTTTGGTTTTTGCTCTATACTAATGGTTTGAATTTGCTGTACACCTAAAAGTTGTTAGAGATTTTTTTTTATATCTGTTGAGGACTCTTGCTGGTGAGCTGTGTAGCTTTTTTGAGTAAACATTAATTACCATATCTGTTTGACCTTCTGAGTCTATTGCTTTATGGGCTATCTTTTGATTCAGGCTAATACAAAGCATAAATACCTGGAATGAAGTTCTCTATTAACCAAGTTTCCTATTGTAAAAAGGCATATGGCTTCAAAAAGCAGACACTGCCTTTCAGATTGATGGTGCTTTATTGTTGCAGGCCTTACCTCTGCAAGACTTCACTTTCCGCAAAGTAGGGAAAAAGCCAGAAATGAAGCTTATCTGGTTGCCTGAAGACCCAGAAGAGGATCCTTTGTTGCAGGTCAGTATGAGTATTTGGTTCTTCTCTTCTTCACAAAACTTTTCTTTGAGTGTTTAAAAAGTCCAGGTCCCTTCAGATGTTTGATGAGGTTCTTTGTTTATCCCAATTCATTGTCTTTCATAGGAAAAAAAAAAGATTTCTACAGTGTATTTAATGATATAGGGAGAAGCAACATTGAACACATCTTCCACAACACAACACAATTATGAGCCTGTTTCTCAGCATTCCAGTACCTCAATTGTGTCATTCTTAACAGACTCAAAACTGAAATCAGAATCAGGAGGCACTGGACAAATCAAAAAACATCATCCTTTTAGTTCTGCGGATTTGCATGTTCTCTCTTTCTTTTTCAGGAGATGTTTTAGCTCCTTTGTTTTCCAGGGCTTCTTGTTTGGAAAGCAATGCACTGTTTTTGTGGGTACCACTGTGTCAACACAGAAGTTAATATAGTTTGTGATGCTGTGACTAAGTGCCTTGTTATCATCCCCATAGGACTCCCACATCATTTCCCTGTCTGACATTTGGAAGCAGACATTCAGATTAATTCCATACTCTATTTCCTCACTATTCTGTTGGTAACAGGTTGCTGTCTAATAACATTCTTGTAGCTGGGAATATGATGAATCAGGTTGTAGCCAAGTCTGCCCAAGGGAGCCAATAGTTTACACTTAAGGGCATCTTTAACATTTGAACAGAGCAGGTCCAGTTTGCTATTTCCTTGAGTGGAACTATTATGCAGTGCATCATGGGGTCCATAACATTGTGTGGTTTTATTAAATATAGTGTGGCTCGGTTCAAGCTTGTTGGGGGTCAGCTGCATGGTCACAAGGAGTTCAAAGGGGGAAGCACGTTGATCACTTGTTACTTGCAAGTACAGTCAGCTCAGCTGTTCCTAATTGACATTCTGTGGGTTAGGTGGAGCACCTGCAGCTGCAAAGTAGAAAAGGAAAGCGAGGAAAATCCAGATAACATGGTGCACAGCAGGAGCACCAGTGAGGAGGCATGGCAAGTTGGGAAGAGGCCTTGTGAGGAGTAGTGATGGCCCAAGAGCTAGGGTCGCTGCCTGTTGATCAGTGCAATGGAGTGGGGGCAACCATTTGCTCCGTAAGCTGTCCGTACGCTGTCCATGGACGCCAAGGTATGGCTGTGGGACACATTGCAGTCAAAGGGATGAGTGTGTTTGCAGGAAAGCTTCTTATGCAGCTGAGAAGTCTTCGAAAATGTGAGCTGCAGAGGCACAAAATAGGAAGGAGGTACTGGAGTGCAAGTTATCACTAGAATTACCAAAGCCTACGAAAAAGCTTGTAAACCCGGCCCACCTTAAATCCCATCGCACCTCTCCATCCGCGTCTGTTGTCTTTATAAATGTGTTAGTCAAGACAAGCAGCAAGCAGCCTACTATTCCATCCCCCCACCACCGCAGAACAGGCACAAAGTTCTCCCAGCTCAAGCCTTGATTATCTACAAGTCAGGTACCTAGAATTGTATAGGGAAATAATAGATCATTATTTGGAACACATTTCATGTGTGTTCCATTTCTACAATAATCTATGTAAACACATTGTTAAAACAGAAACGTTTTTCATGTTTTAGTAATAAATGACAAAATGTAGACATAAACTGTATAATGTGTGAAGCCTGAAGTCCAAACATCAAATAAACACTTTCACAACAGGTACAAGGATGATGCAGCAGCTTCCATGGTGTAGTGATAAGAATTGCTGACTTGTAATCGAGTCCCCCGGTTCGATCCTGACTACCTCATATATTTACCGTTTTGAGTAGTGAGTTGCTCTTATGGTTAATATTATGCAACTAGCAAAATACCCGCGCTTCGCAGCGGAGAAGTAGTGTGTTAAAGAAGTAATGAAAAAGAAAAGGAAACATTTTAATAATAACGTAACATGATTGACAATGTAATTGTTTTGTCATTGTTGTGAGTGATGAGTGTTGCTGTCATATATATATATATATATATATATATATACACATATATATATACACAACATTTATTTATATAGCACATTTTCATACAAACAGTAGCTCAAAGTGGTTTAAATATTAAAGAATAGAAAAATGAAAGACACAATTATAAAACAAAATAAATCAACATTAACATCGAATAAGAGTAAGGTTCAATGGCCAGGGGACAGAAAAACAAAAACTCCAGACGGCTGGAGAAAAATAAAATCTGTAGGGATTCCAGACCATGAGACCGCCCAGTCCCTCTGGGCATTCTACCTAACATAAATGAAACAGTCCTCTTTGGATTTAGGGTTCTCACGGAAGGGCTTGATGATGATGATGGTCACGTAGACTTCTGCCTTTTAATCCGTCCATCATTGTTGGAGCATCATGAAGCTTTGAGTAGGTGGAGGTGGCAGGCCACCACCACAAAGAAACCGGAAAAAGAAACAGAAAAGAGAGTAGGGGTCAGTACGATTTTAGAGCCACCATGAATAGTTATTATGATGAATTGAACATACAGAGTATCAGGATTAAGTTAAATTAAGATTAAAATGAAGTTATAAAAGGCCATGTTAAAGTAATGTGTTTTCAGCAGTGTTTTAAAGTGCTCTACTGTATCAGCCTGGCGAATTCCTATTGGCAGGCTATTCCAGATTTTAGGTGCATAGCAGCAGAAGGCCGCCTCACCACTTCTTTTAAGTTTTGTTCTTGGAATTCTAAGGAGACACTCATTTGAGGATCTGAGGTTACGATTTGGAATATAAGGTGTCAGACATTCCGATATATAAGATGGGCGAGATTATTTAAGGCTTTATAAACCATAAGCAGAATTTTAAAGTCAATTCTGAATGACACAGGTAACCAGTGTAGTGACATCAAAACTGGAGAAATGTGTTTGATTTTCTTTTCCTAGTTAGGATTCTAGCAGCTGCATTCTGCACTAGTTGCAAACGATTTATATCTTTTTGGGTAGTCCTGAGAGGAGTGCGTTACAGTAATCTAGTCGACTGAAAACAAACGCGTGAACTAATTTCTCAGCATCTTTCAGTGATATAAGAGGTCTAACTTTACTTATGTTTCTTAAGTGAAAAATGCTGTCCTAATGATCTGATTAATATGTGATTTAAAATTCAGATTACAGTCAACAATCACCCCTAAGCTTTTTACCTCCGTCTTGACTTTTAATCCTAATGTATCCAGTTTATTTCTAATAGCCTCATTGTATCCATTATTGCTGATCACTAAAATTTCAGTTTTCTCTTTATTTAACTTGAGAAAATTACTATTCATCCATTCTGAGATACTAGTCAGACATTGTGTTAGTGAATCAATAGAATCAGGGTCATCAGGTGCTATTGATAAGTACAGCTGTGTGTCATCAGCATAGCTGTGGTAGCTCACGTTGTGCCCTGAGATAATCTGACCTAACGGAAGCATGTAGATTGAGAATAACAGCGGACCCAGGATAGAGCCTTGTGGAACACCATATTGGATATCATGTGTCTTCGAGTTGTAATTCCCACAACTAACAAAAATTTTCTCCCTGTCAGGTAGGATTCAAACCAATTTAAGACACTGCCAGAGAGGCCCACCCATTGACTAAGGCGATTTCTAAGAATGTTGCTGATCAATGGTGACAAATGCAGCACTCAGATCTAAGAGGATGAGAACAGATAAATGGCCTCTGTCTGCATTTACCCCAAGTCATTTACTACTTTAACGAGTGCAGTTTCTGTGCTGTGATTTGTTCTAAAACCTGACTGAAATTTATCAAGAATAGCATGTTTATTTAGGTGGTCATTTAACTGCATAATGACTGCCTTCTCAGAACTTTACTTAAGAAGGCAGGTTAGAGATGGGTCTAAAATTTTCAAGAGCTGAGGGTCAAGATTATGTTTCTTAAGTAGGGGTTTAACTACAGCAGTCTTAAGACAGTCTGGGAAGACCCCAGTATCTAGTGACGAATTTACTATGTCAGAACATTATCAATTAGCACGCCTGATACTTCTTTGAAAAACCTTGTTGGTATCGGGTCAAGGACGAGGTGGAGGGTTTTAATTGAGAGATTATTTTTTTAAATCAGGTAAATCTATCCTAGTGAAAGAGTTTAATTTGTTTATAACAGGATGCTGGGGTTTAGGAGGATCCTTAGTGTTGGGGAGATATACTATGTTATTTCTAATATCATTAATTTTTGATTGAAAATACAGCGACAGCCTCACAGGTTTCACTGGAAGCACTTAGGAGGCATTCCTTTGAGCTACCTGGGTTTAGTAGGCGATCAATTGTAGAAAATAAGACTCTGGGATTACTAGCATTGTTATTTATAATCTTGAGAAATAGCAGCGTCTCTCAAGACAGACAGTGTTATTGTATTCTGTTATTTTGACTTTTAATATTTCATGGTGGATAGTAAGTTTAGTCTTCCTCCATTGACGCTCAGCTCTACGGCATGTTCTCTTTAAATCAGACACTCTTTGGGTCTTCCATGGTATAACAATGCTAGAAGATTTTTTCACTGTCTTTTCAGGTGCAACTATGTCAACAGCAGCTCTCACTTTAGAATTAAATCTTTCCACCTTACTATTTACATTGTCCTCGCTATTATAGCTGGCACTATAAACGGACTGATTGCTTAAAATGTTTGTAAGTTTTAAAGCTGCTGCGAGTCAAATTTTTAACAATATGCTTCTCATGAGTGTTTTTATCATTATTTCTATATTAAAAGTAGAAGAAAATGGTCTGATAGACCAATATCAATGATCTGTTTTATATCAACTTTCAGTCCTTTAGTAATCACTAAGTCTAATGTATGACCTGCTTTATGTGTAGGCTGATTTATGAGTTGTCTCAAATCAAAAGAATCCAGGAGGTTCATAAATTCTTTTACTTTTAGATCACACTGATTATCTATATGAAAATTAAAGTCGCCAACTATTAGGAGTGTGTCATAGTTAGTAATTAAAATTGACATTAAGTCAGAGAATTCCTCAAAAAGACGCGTTATATTTAGGAGGTCTATACACGGATAGTACTAGAACGTGAGAATCTCCATGAATAACAACGGCGAGATACTCAAAGGACTTGAACTTACCAAAACTGACATCTTTACATTTTAATCGCTCGAGTAAATGTTAGCCAATCCGCCCCCTTTTCCCTGGCGGTTTGCATGAGTAAAACTGTAATCCGGAGGCAGATTCGATTAAAACTGCGCTGTCTGAATTAAGCCATGTTTCATTTAGTGCAATAAGATCTATTTTTTATCACTAATAAGATCGTTGATAAAAACGTTTTGTTAGTTAAAGCTCTAACATTTAATAGTGCCATATTTAATGTTTCGAGGTGCAGAGATGAGTACTATGTGCGTTATTGATATTTGGAATAGGAACTAAATTATTATTATTAGCGCTCTGTGTGTATTTTTGTTTAATCTGTGATCTGTTTTATAGTTTTAATACATTGTTCCTCTAAAATAGTGATTTTAATTAGATTATTGGAGTTTATGCCGTATTTCCTAGGTTTTCTACGTGCATTGAGATTGCTTATTACAGTATTAATGTGTGCACTTTAACGGAAGACTCTATTAAACATTCATCATGTCCTGGCACAACAGTATTATTTCGGAAGGGGTTAAGAGCAGAGATAGATAGTCAAGAAAACGAATTACCTTCGATATGTTTTGGAGAGGACCCGGCGCGAAACTGTTCGGATGCAGGCCATCACGCTTGAAGAGACGCGCCTTTCCAAAAGAGATTCCAATTGTTGATGAAACCGACATCCTTCTTCTTGCAGAAACCCTGTAGCCAGTTGTTCAATCCTAGCAGACGACTGTAGTACTCGTTGGATCGTCTGACGAGAGGTAGTGGACCAAACGAAGATCTTTGCCGATGGGGTCCTCTCCTTCGTGTCTTTAATCAAAGCTGCAAGTCAGCCTTCAGGATTTCTGATTGTCGGTGCCTTATATCGTTTACGCGGCATGCAAGACGATTGATCCAACTGCCCTCTCCTTGTGTTTCTCGTAGACTACTGGTGCACGCCTCATTACATCTCGGACATGAGCACCTGGAAAACAAGAAACAAACGATTTTGCATTAGGGCATGCGACATTAAGGTTTCTAACGATAGAATCACCTACCACTAATACATCACCAGGTGCTGAAGGCGAAATGGGGACGCGGAGAGGGTCAAACCGGTTCTGAGATAAAATGCTCGCCTGTGCCGATGGAGGTGCTCTGGCCTTGAACCCCCGCCTGCATAGCTGAAATCCACCGAGGTCAGCAGCGGCGTCGCTCCTACTCGGCACAACGGGGTTGATGTTTCGCCGGTTCCAGATGGCAAGGACGGTTTATCCAACAGCCGGGCCTTCAGATTTCTCAGGTATCTCCGTCGGGACAGGAGTTTCTGAATCTGTTCATCAAGTGCCTGGAGTTCCTCAACTACGATTTCAACGCGAGTTACCCCACTGTCGGCCATTTTCTGCTTCGTGCCCTAGGAGAAATGAGAGAGAGAGAGAGAGAGAGGTTAGCTTTACTTCTATCTCTATCTTCTATATATATGTACACACCACACACATATAAACAGATATATATACATATCCATACATATATACATATACACATATACACATATATATACACACACACATATATATACATACATATATATATATATATATATACATACATATATATATATATATACATACATATATACATATACATCCACATAAATATACATATACATATCTACATATACACACATACATATACATACACACACATATATACACCTAAATACATATATATATATATATACTCAGCAAAAAAAGAAACGTCCCTTTTTCAGGACTGTGTATTTCAACAATAATGTTTTAAAAATCCAAATAACTTTACAGATCTTCATTGTAAAGGGTTTAAACAATGTTTTCCATACATGTTCAATTAACCATAATCAATTAATTAACATGCACCTGTGGAATGGTCATTAAGACCTTAACAGCTTACAGAAAGTAGGCATTTAAGGTCACAGTTCTAAAAAGCAGGACACTAAAGAGACTTGTCTACCGACTGTGAAAAACACCCAAAGAAAGATGCCCAGGGCCCCTGCTCATCTGCGTGAATGTGCATTAGGCATGCTGCAGGGAGGCATGAGGACTGCTGATGTGGCTAGGGCAATAAATTGCCATGTCCGCACTGTGAGATGCCTAAGACAGCGCTACAGGGAGACAGGAGGGACAGCTGATCATCCTCGCAGTGGAAGACCACGTGTAACAACACCTGCACAGGAACAGTACATCCGAATATCACACCTGCGTGACAGGTACAGGATGGCCACAACAACTGCCCGAGTAACACCAGGAACACACAATCCCTCCATCAGTGCTCAGACTGTCCGCAATAGGCTGAGAGAGGCTGGACTGAGGGCTTGTAGGCCTGTTGTAAGGCAGGTCCTTACCAGACATCACCAGCAACAACGCCGCCTATGGGCACAAACCCACCTTCGCTGGACCACACAGGAGTGGCAAAAAGTGCTCTTCACTGATGAGTCACGGTTTTGTCTCACCAGGGGTGATGGACGGATTCATGTTTATCGTCGAAGGAATGAGCGTTACACCGAGGCCTGTACCCTGGAGCGGGATCGATTTGGATCGATGGCTAGGGCCATTCCCCCCAGAAATGTCCAGAAACTTGCAGGTGCCTTGGTGGAAGAGTGGGGTAACATCTCACAGCAAAAACTGACAAATCTGGTCCAGTCCATGAGGAGGAGATGCACTGCAGTACTTCAAGCAGCTGGTGGCCACACCAGATACTGACTGTACTTTTGATTTTGAGCCTCCCTTCATTCAGGGACACATTGTGAAACATTTTTAGTTTATGTCTTATGGTGTTGACTCTTTTAGTGTTCATACAAATATTTACGCATTAAGTTTACTGAAAGTAAAAACAGTTGAAAGTCAGAGGACGTTTCTTTTTTTGCTGAGTATATATATACAGTCTTTGGGGTGCGAGCAACTGTTGCTGGGGGTGCCAGAATCCATGAAGGAAGAAAAATGAAAAACATTATTTGTACAAAATCTTAATTTATTTATCCATTCCTAAATAATTAAATGGGCAGGCCATTTCGTATCAGTGCAATACGCTGTTTGTTAAAACGGATGACTCCCGCTCTTACGTGCAAGTCTGCGTGGATATTATGATTATGTTTCTGTTCAAGTTCTATTTAAATTTTAAATAGAAGGAATTTTTATTTAGTCGACAGAATATTATTCCGGAATAAATCAACTCAAACTTTAAATGACTTATTATATTTTGCTCTCCATAAAAATATATCCTGTCTAAATTATACAAGTTAGAAATAAAGTAAATAAAGTAAATGTTAAAAGAACAAACATTAAAATTTCTTTACTCTTATGTAATTTTATATAAAAAATAAACTTTTAAATATCCCAAAAGATTTTGCTCTCCATAAAAATACAGTATATCCTGTCAAAATTATACAAATTCAAATATGAACATGGTGCATAACAAAACCTGGAAATATAAATAAAATTTGTTCTTTTTAGCAATAACAAATCAAATCATTCAGTTGTCTTTGCTCATATGTCATTTAATCAGAGCTGGACGCCTGGCATCTTTTTTTGGCAAGAAGTTCGTTTATGTTTGGTGTGAGGTTCTGTGTTGTGGAGATTGTCAGGATGGACTGCAGGTGCTCATCAGTGAGGCGACTCCTGTGTGCTGTTTTGTTAGTCTTCATGACTGAGAAGAGCTTCTCACACAGATATGTGCTACCAAACATGCACAAGGTTCGAGCCGCATGTAGACGGACTTGGAGCATTTGTGCGGGAATGGACTGAATAAATTGTGAGGGCCCTGCAGTATCATACTTTGCCTTCAGTGTGCCATTACACTGCAGCTCAATCACCTCCATCTGAATCTGCACAGGTGCAGTTTCCACATCGACGGCAAATGGGTTGCGAAACAACTCAAAATTCTTTTTTTGTTCTTCAAAGTCACCAAAGCGCCGTGCAAACTCAGTGCGCAGTGCGCTCAGTTTATCAGCAAAGTGCGTATTTGGGAACACCGTTGTGCCGATTAGGTTTAACATTACTTGGCAACAGGGAAAGTGGGGCAAGTTGCACTGGTGCATTTGTGTCTCCCATAAAAGTAGCTTCACTTGAAATCACTTTGTGATTTTGCATGGGTAAAAACGTCTGCTGAAGTGGATTCTTCTTTAACTCTTCTGCTTTCTGTATCTTGTGCATTGCATTCAGGTCTTTCAGGTTATCTTGATGTTTTGTCTCATTGTGCCGTCTTAGATTAAATTCTGCAATTACAGCCACATTAGCTCCACAAATGAGACACACGGGTTTACCGGCAATGTCAGTAAACATATACTCAGCCTCCCATCGGTTTTTAAAGGCTCTATGCTCAGAATCACCTTTTCTTTTCGGCATCGTGTGGGCTAGCTTCGCAGTAACTTGCAGCATCATAAGCTAGACTTGATTAACGTGGTAAGTGTTCGGCAAGGCAGCTGAAGCGCTGCGTTATGGGATCTGTAGTTTATTGTGTTACCAGCGCTTCATATCCCCGGGCCATTAATAACAATAATACAGTATATAAAATGATCTCGGGCGGATTTAATTACGCGGGCGGATGTGGCCCGTGGGCCTTGAGTTTGACACATATGGACTAAATAGAACTTGAAAAGATATATTTTTCAAATGTGATCGCGCAATTCAGATCGAGTTGACGCGCACTACAGTACATCGAGCCCGTGTGCTATTGTGGTTTTGCCTGCGTGCCTCAATAAGTTACCCTCCCCTCGCTCTTACTTTTTTACCGTTCATCTAATGAATACACTGAGTATGGCTTTACCAAAACAATCATTGATCGCGAATAAAGTATCCATTATTCATAAAGCTTCAATTGGTGATCTGTCTTTCTGCATTAACCGCATATTTTTTCATATGTCTCAAACCAAGGGGATGCGAAGGTAAAATGAATAAAAATGCGTACATATATACTCGGTGCATCCCCTCTCGGGAATCGAACCTCGGACGTTGGCGCTAGAGGCGAAGCCTCTACTATTGCGCCACGGCGTGTGGTTTATCTATTTGAGCGTAGCAGTGTAATTCGGTTTTGTTCAGCACTCTTTGGAACTGTTGCTTTTGTCTGCGCACGCGCCAGTTCCGTGAGCGCTGAATATGGTTTTATATGTCACTCGCCGCTTCTAATTGTTTCGCTGCCTTCTTAATTATATAATGCATGTTTTCTTAAGCGCTTTTGGAGCTCTTCCTGGTTTTCTACGTACTGCGTAATTACGTGGGAGGCGTGATGATGTCACATGAAACTCCGCCACCTACGGCTTTCGATCTCAACTCCATTACAGTAAATGGAGAAAAATAGCTTCTAGTTATGACCATTATGCGTAGAATTTTGAAATGAATCCTGCCCAACTTTTGTAAGGAAGCTCTAAGGAATGAGCCTGCCAAATTTCAGCCTTCTACCTACATTGCAAGTTGGAGAATTAGTGATGAGTCAGTGAGTCAGTCAGTCAGTGAGGGCTTTGCCTTTTATTAGTATAGATAAAAACATACATTTGATTTGAATCTGTAACAGCCGCTGTAAATTTGTAGTACATGTAAAAGGTAGCTTTTTTTCACATTTATTCTCTCAGTCGCGATCACGATACATACTACCCCACCCAGGGATCTGAACGCAACTGAGAGAATGAAAAGTGAATTTAAAAAAAAAAAAATAAAAGCTAACCTTTACAAGGATCATAAATTGCACCGGCTGTTAAAGACTGAAATCAAATGTATGCTTTTATTCTAAAACAGTAAGACTAAGAGCAGTTTACTTCTCAAAACGGAGGGGCGCAGAATCGAACTCGTGACCTCTTGATTCCCAAGCGGGGGCTGAGTCTATTGAACCACAGAGGCAGTTACAATAAACTGCTGTCAATGTTGCATGTTAAGGCGGCTTTTTGTTTCTGCAGTTATATTTTTGAATGAAAGTGCAATTGTGTTATTCTTGTGAAAATGTTTCTTTGCTATTTGGACTTCAGGCTTCATACATTATATAGTTTATGCCTACATTTTGTCATCTACTACTAGAATATAAAAAACGTTTCTGTTTTAACAATGTGTTGACACAGATTACTGTAGAAACGGAACAGACATGAAATGCGTGTGTTCCAAATAACGATCTATTATTTCCACTCTAAAACTCCACTTCACTCCCAGATACTCAATCAAGCTGAAGTTCGTGCACGTTCTAAATTGGTGGGGGGATGGAATAGCCGGCTGCTCCTAGCTTCTCTTTATCAGCACATTTAGAAGACAAAGGACGTTGGAGAGGTGTGAAGGGATTTAAGAAGCGATTTAAGGTGGGACGGAATTACGAGTTTTTTCGTAGGCTCTGGTAATTCTAGTGTTAAACCAGCTCTCGGTCCTCTTGATATTGTACCACCATGCCTCTTAGTGGAAGCCTTTGATGTTTTGTGTCCACCTTTACTAGCCATTATCAATGGTTCCATTAGTGAGGGGGTTGTGCCCTCATTTTTTAAACATGCTGCGGTGTGTCCCTGTCTAAAAAAAGGCAGAATTAGATCCGGGAGTTTTAGCTAATTTTCACCCGATTTCCCAATTGTCATTTCTGGCTAAAATAGTAGAAAGAATTATTTATAATCAATTGGTTGATCACCTTAAGGCCAATAATTTATTTGAGATCTACCAATCTAGCTTTAGGCGTTATCATGGTGTTGAGATGGCCCTCCTAAAAGTATTCAATGACATCTCTATTATTACTGACTCAGGTGGCACTGCAGTCCTTGTCCTCCTGGACCTGTCCGCTGTCTTTGACACTATTGACCATGAGATATTGCTGTTGCGGCTTGAACATCTTGTTGGGCTTAAAGGGGCTGATCTTAACTGGTTCAGGTCATATCTAATTGGTAGAAACTTTTCACTGACTTTAAATTCCTCTTTTTGGTTTACTGCTCCTCTTAAATGTAGCTTTCCTCAGGGATCCATTTTGGGTTCTATTTTATTCTCTATATACCTTCACCCTATTGGAGTTATTTTTAGGACATTTAATGTTTCTTTTCACTGCTATGCTGATGATACACGGGTTTATATTCTCATCTGCAACTCTGCAATGAATCAACTGCACAACTGTCTTTATTGAACTAAGATCCTGGATGGCTAATAATTTTCTTGAATCAAAGTAAAACAGAGGTGCTTATAGTGGGTCCATCAACTAAAGCCCAAATTGGTCTTGGACTTCTCGGCTCTTTCTCTGTCTTTTGCAAACCTTAAGTCTAAAATCTTGGTGTTATTTTTGACAGTAACCTCTCTTTTGAGAAACAGGTTAATTCTGTAGTCAAGAGATGCTTTTCCCAGCTTCATCTTTTAGGAAAGATCAAGCCTTTTCTATCTTCTAGGGATCTTGAGAAAGGTACTCATGCTTTTATGTTTTCTCGCCTTGATTACTGCAACTAGCTGTATTCTGGGATTAGAAAATCCCTGATACGCAGGTTACAGCTGGTCCAGAATGCTGCCACTCGTTTTCTGGTTGGGGCAAGAAAGTCTGATTTTGTTTCTCCAATATTAGCTTCTTTACACTGTCTTCCTGTCAGTTTTCAAATTGATTTTAAAATCTTGTTGCTAGTTTTTAAATCTTTACATGGGCTTGCTATTTATCTGAATTGTGTGCTTTACACCAGCCATCTAGAGTGCTTAGATCTTCTGGTCAGTTGTCTCTTGTTGTCCCTTGTACCAAGTGTAAAACTAAGTGGGACAGGGCTTTTGCAGCTGCTGGGTCCTCGCCTGTGGAACTCTTTACCTCATTACATAAAGGAGTCGTCTACAATTTAACTGTTTAAAACAAGATTAAAGACTCATTTCTATTCACTTGCTTTCAGTGACCTTCAGTAGTACTGATGGTTTCCTCATTGGAGTTATGTAATCTTACATTTATTATTTATTTTATTCATGTTCATTTAATTTATTTCTATTTATGTTAATTGTATGTTTGTTTCTTCTTTTACTGTAAAGCACTTTGGACACAGCATTCCTATGTTGTTTTAAATGTGCTATATAAATAAATTGACATTTATACCTTTGCCTACAAAACAATTTTATTACAGAGGTCTACAGAAAGTTCCTTGAATTTCACGGTGTGTTTTTATTTTTATTTTTTTCCTGACAAGCAGTGTGAATTGTAGGACATTATATACAAATGGATGTGACTTTTTAAACAATGTCTTATTGCATTATTTTGCCACAGGTGGACTCCAGGCAAGTTCTAGGCACATCTCATGGAGAAATAGTAGCAGCCTTTTTCCAGAAGCTAATCATTAGTCTTAGTACTTGATATTTGGTGCACTGTATTAAACAGTGTAGTGTCCTGGATTTTAAAATTTATATATATATATATATATATATATATATATATATATATATATATATATATATATATATATATATATTTTACCCCACATAAACAAGATGAACTTCATTTTACAATGAGAGTTAACATCAAATTGTCTTCTCTTCCTGAATTGTATCACCTTAAAATGTAACACGAAGATAATTAACATCAAAGCATCTCCTCTTCCCGAATTATGCCTCACTTTAAAAACAAAGAAGCAAAAGACCAGGATGATGCCTCAGGCCATATTGATTATTTTATGGCTTGTGAAATGGACACACATAGACAGGTCAAAAATTGTGTTGATTACTTTATTGCTTGGGAGATGGACATGCATAAAAAGATCAAGGAGATTGAATGTAGACATCCATCATAGTGACAGCCAGCCAATCAAATGTGTGTAACGTTACATGGTCCAATACCCCACGTGGAATTTTAAAATAAATATGGATTGTCCAATTTACCAAAACTGAAGAACATACAATGAAAACAAAAAAAGCAACGTCAGAAGAGGAGACACTTTTATTTAAAAGTCAGAGGATGTAACTCATGCATTTCACCAATTGTTAAATCAAAAAGCCACCTGGGACATTCACCTTTGACATCTCTAATTTTTTTCAGTAAGCTTTTAAGACAATACATATCCAGACTTTACTATCCATATTTTCTTTTACACTTTCTTCTACTGTTCTATAAAATCGATCGTAAAACATTTGGCGCTGCGAGCAGGATACTAGAGTAGTGATGTCTTAAACCTCTTTTATCTACATGTTTTCTTTCTTTAAAGTTAAGGATGGGTTGTCCGTGGGTGACAACTATGTTGTAATTGCATGCTGGCACTCAGACAGCACATCAGCTTGCATTACCGAAGAAAAAGAAGAGTGTTCATGGCTCACCTTGCGGAGGAACTTTGTCATCGCTTCTTACAAGAAAAGGTGATGGAAAAAGAAAAGGAGGATGCAACATCGACAAACTTCAGTTCCAAGACAGCCGCTTCCCCAAGAAAGCAAACTGAGTCAGTGTCAGGTGCCCCTTCAACGTAATAGGAACCACAGCATAGAGAGAAGTGTGTACATTGCAACAGGTACACGTCGTACATGTAGGAAGGACGGTCCTTGCGTGTGTCTGAACTGTTAACATTTGAATTTGATGAGTGCTTATAGTGCAGAACTGACCTCTCTCTACTGTTCTTTCCTCTGCATGTCCTGGAGTACAAAAGAAACACCACCATGCACCAAAATGTGGAGACTGGGCAAGATTGGGGGAAAAAAAACAAAAACATGGTCACTGATAACAACCGCAAGAAGGTATGCGAATGACTATGAATAATGTTGCATCAGTGCCACAATGTTTTCCGAAATGTACTATACAGGTCATAAAATGAATAATTTCAAATATCACCTATACCTATTGTCTCTGTTTTTTTGTCAGTGCAGCTTTCACATCATGGACCATAAGATGCATACTAATTCAGCATAAGCAGGAACACTCAATAAAACTGAATAAAAAAAATTAAGTGACAATGAGATACCAATAAGGCAGATTCACCAATGTTTGTGTGTCAGCTTTTATCCATCCAGATCGAAGAATTTCCAGTTCAATTGTCTCAAAACACTACTCACATCTACAGTTATTCCCAGTTTCAAATAAAAACTGGGGACTGGCAGGAACACTCAATAAAACTGAATAAAAAGAAAATCAAGTGACGGTGAGATACGAAGAAGGCAGCTTCGCCAGCGTCTGTGTGTCAGAACCGGGTGGGGGGGCGTTAGTTTGCATCGTGGTACAACGCAGAGCTATAGCGCGTCTGTATTCTGTTTCTTTTGTACTCCAGGGCATGCAGAGGAGAGAATAGTAAAGAGCAGTAAGTTCGGCGCTATATGCAATCATCAGACACTCCCCATCTACCCGTTGTTTTGTTATACTTTTACACCAACTTATGTTCCTCTGTTTGAGCATGTTCAAAAAATACACGTGTAATGCCACGAAAAGTGCACGCAGACACTTCATTTCGCAAACAAAACAAGTGCACTTTTATTCAAAACTACCTGTATAACCGAAGAAAAAAGAAAGCAAGTTACAGTAGGCGATTGATACGACAGCTTGCATGGTACAATGCTAAGAAGTGCAGATTTTCATTCCGTGCTATATAAAATCATCACATTCAAATATTAACAGTTCCCACACACCCAAGGACCGTCCTTCCTACATTTCACGACACGTGTACTTGTTGCCATGTACACACCTCTCTGTGCTATGGTTTCTATTACACTGAATGAGCACCTGACACTGTACTTTCTTCCCTGGGGGAAGGTCCCGCATCAGAGAATTTCCAGTTCCTGCATAAATTCACACCCGATCTGACGCTGTTCGTTTTCAAATAATATTGCATTAGTGCGATTATATTTTCACATATATTGTCTCTTTCTTTCAGGTGTGTAATAGAAACCACAGCATAGAGAGAAGTGTGTACATTGCTTCTTACAGGAAAAGGCGATGGAAAAAGTGCACTTGAATAAAAATGGGATGGGGTGTGTTGGTTGGCGTTAGTATGCATCGTGGTACACTGCAGAGCTATAGCGCATCTTTAGTGAAAACAGCCGTGTCAGATGGGGTTGTATGGATTGATTCTGAACGCGACTGAGAGAATGAAAAGTGAATTAAAAAAAAGCTAACCTTTACAAGGATCATAAATTGCACCGGCTGTTACAGACTGAAATCAAATGTGTGCTTTTATTCTCAAAATGGAGGGGCGCAGGATCGAACTCGTGACCTCTTGATTCCCAAACGGGGGCTGAGTCTATTGAACCACGGAGGCAGTTACAATAAACTTCTGTCAATGTCACATGTTAAGGCGGCTTTTTGTTTCTGCAGTTATATTTTTGAATAAAAGCGCAATTGTGTTATTGTGAAAATGTTTCTTTGCTATTTGGACTTCAGGCTTCATACATTATATAGTTTATGCCTACATTTTGTCATCTACTACTAGAATATAAAAAAACATTTCTGTTTTAACAATGTGTTGACACAGATTACTGTAGAAACGGAACAGACATGAAATGTGTGTGTTCCAAACAACGATCTATTATTTCCACTCTAAAACTCCACTTCACTCCCAGATACTCAATCAAGGCATGAGCTGAAAGAAGTTCGTGCACGTTCTAAATTGGTGGGGGGATGGAATAGCCGGCTGCTCCAAGCTTGTCTTTATCAGCACATTTAGAAGACAAAGGGCGCTGGCGGAGAGGTGTGAAGGGATTTAAGAAGCGATTTAAGGTGGGACGGAATTACGAGTTTTTTCGTAGGCTCTGGTAATTCTAGTGTTAAGGGTGTCAATAGTACTTTTTAACTGTGAAAGTGAGACAAGATAAAAAGATTCCAAGACAATGTCATGATTATCAGTAGGAAGTTCATAGCCAGTTGGAACAATACCACCGCGGATTGTATCAGTTTTACTGACAAAGAATGAAAGAAACTGCTCACATGAAGGAACAGTGCTATTTAATCCCGTCTCAAAATGAGGGTGAATGGCTACATTAATTGAATTAAATAAGACCCTAGGATTCTTAGAATGACAGGATACTAAATCAGTGAAGAAATCATGTTTAGCTTTCTTAACTGCAGCCTGGAAGTTGAATAGAGAAGTGCTAAAAATCTGTTTAGAAGCAATCCATCCATCTTTTTTCCAATGCCGTTCCGCAGTTTGACAGGTGCGGAATAGCGGTCGAGTACAGTAATCCCTCGCTATATCGCGTTTCGACTTTCGCGGCTTCACTCTGTCGCAGATTTTAAATGTAAGCATATCTAAATATATATCACAGATTTTTCGCTGGTTCGCGGATTTCTGTGGACAATGGGTCTTTTAATTTATGGTACGTGCTTCCTCAGTTTGTTTGCCTAGTTGATTTCATACAAGGGATGCTATTGGCGGATGGTTTAGAAGCTACCCAGTCAGAGCATGTATTACATATTAACTAAAACTCCTCAATGATATAAGATATGCTTCCCACGCAGTGCTTCATTGTTTGCTTTTCTCTCTCTCTCACCCTCTCTGACATTCTCTGCGCCTGATGGAGAGGGTGTGAGCAGAGCGACTGTTTGCACAGAGGCTGTTTGCCTAGAGGATACGGACGCTCCCCTACAAAATGCCGCTTTATCGTGGTGCTTCGGCATACTTAAAAGCATGTATTCATTTTTTGATTGTTTGCTTTTATCTCGCTCTCTCTTTCTGACATTCTCTGCTCCTGACGGCGCTCCTTTGAAGAGAAGATATGTTTGCATTCTTTTAATTGTGAGAAAGAACTGTCATCTCTGTCTTGTCATGGAGCACAGTTTAAACTTTTGACTAAAGGGTGTTATTTCATGTCAAGAGGGCTCTAATAATGTTAACAGTGTGGGAGAGTTTATAGGGGCTTAAAATATATAAAAATAACCATACAAACATATGGTTTCTACTTCGCGGATTTTCATCTATCGGGGGTTCTGGAGCATAACCCAGCGATAGAGATATACTGTAGTTTCATTTAGCCAGGGAGCAGGTCTTCCATTATTGCAGCGTATCTTGAACGTAGCAATTGAGTCTAAAACCGTTTTACAAGAATTAAATTCTAAAACAGAATCATCGATGCCCTCATATTGAACATGTACATCAAGACTAGAGAATATAGTTTTAAAATCGGATATAATAGAAGAATTTAAAAAGTGAGAACAGCGTGGAGCACAACTAGTAGTAGGAACATCAACAGAAATAATCAAATCCATCATTATCAAAAAGCGATCAGTAAAAGAAACATCACATAAATCAGTATTACTAACTGAAATATCACATGTAAGTTATAGATCAAGGGTCTGACCGAGAGAGTCAGTTAGTGTATTAATATGCTGGATAAAATCAAATGACTCCAATGGTGATAAAAAGTCATTAACCAAATGTTTCGATTGACAACAAACGTGTATGTTAAAATCACCAACAATAAATACTTTGTCATGGGTGAAGGTAATATCTGCCAGGAGATCAGAGAATTCAGAAATTATATCATTAATTGCGGGAGGTCTATTAACCACAGCAAACAACAAAGAAGGGGAGCTGCACACTTCGAAAAGTTGCAGTTCGAAGCTACTAAACGGACGTTTTGTAAGGCTCTGACACAATAACATACTTTTAGAAACAGTGGCAATGCCCCCAACCCCAAGACGAATCAGCCAGGGAGAGTTAAAAACAATGAATAACCTGATGGTACCAAGTCAGTAAAGCATGAAGAGTTACCATTTACAATCCAGGTCTCAGTGATGAAAAAGAAATCCAGATTATTTGAGATAATAAAGTTTTGCTGAATAAAAGTTTTATTAGACACTGATCTCAGGTTCACGAAAGCAGCCTTGATAGAAGTAGAAGAGCTCGCTGTGGGACAAAGACGGGTGAGCATGCGAAGATTAGCAGCATTTACTCCACGAGAGCACCCCAAGGAAGAGTGATGTCGCCTTGAGATGGAGAAATTAAATCCAGTATCCAGCACGCATGGACCAGGCATGGAGTCCTGCGCAGGAGAAGATAAGATGGGTCATAGACGACCCGCAGGAATCCAAGCTTTGGGACATTTAACAGCAATACCGGCTCTTCTGCCATGGCAATGGCAGGTGCATTTGCATCTCCAAGAGGCATTCAGCTCACTGATACAGGTGAACACCGGAGTCCAGGTGAAGAAGTCAGCAGTTGAATAAAACAAAGGTGGAGGTTCACATAATATCCCATCATGAGATGAAAATTGAGAGGAAAGCAAGCAAGAAAATATGTTAAGAATCGCGATCATAGGACAGTGGTCGCTGAGATAAACTAATACATAATGACGAAGTTAAAACATAGATTAGCGAGACGAACAGACAGCCAGCCACATCAGTCAGCGCAATCTTCAAATAAAATCATTTCTAAAGTGTTGAGTACTCCCAGGAGCACAGTGGCCTTGAAAATTATTTAAATGGAAGAAGTTCAGAATCACTAGTATTCCTCCTAGAGCTAGCTGTCTGGTCAAACCGGTTAATTGGGTAAGAAGGGCTGTGGTCAGGGAGGTGACCGAGAACCCAATGGTCACTCTAACACAGCTTCAGAGGTCCTCTGCTGAGATGGGAGAACCTATTGGCAGGACAGCCATTTCAGGAGTACTGTCAATCATGTGTTTATGGTAATATCTAGATGGAAGCCACTCTTGAGTAAAAGACAAATGTCAGTTTTAAGGACTCTGAAAGTATGAGGTAAAAGATTCTCTGCTTTGAAGATGTAAAATCTGAGCTCTTTGGGTAGAACTATGAGCACTATGTCTAGTGAAGACCAGGCGTTGCTCATCTCCTGCCTAATACTTTCCCTACGTTGAAGCATACTGGCGGCATCATCATGCTATGGCTGGGACAGAGAGACTGAGAAGAATTGAGGGGACAAAGTGCAGCTCAATACAGAGAAGCCTTGAAGAAAACCTGGGCTAACAATGACCTGAAGCATACAGCCAAGAAAATACTGGGGTGACTTTAAAGGAGGTCAAACGTTGGTGTAGAGACCTGAACATAACATTTTATAGATACTTTCTATCCAATCAAATGGAGTTTGAGAAGACCTGCCAGGAAGAATGCGAGAAAAAAAATGCTCAAATCCAGGACTGCAAAGCTTGTTGAAATTTAAAGCTGATTCAAAGTTGTAATTGCTGTCAAAGGGGCTTCTACAAAGTATTAAATCAAGGGTCTGAATGCCTATTTGAATGAGAGCTTTCTAAACTCATGTTTTCACTTTAGTTGTTATGTCAGATGTGTAAAAAAAAAAAATTACCCATTTAAAATTTAATCTATGACAAAAAGCGAACAGATCAGAATACTTTCTGAATCCAGTTTATCTTAACTTCTGTTAAGCACACAGTAGCACACATTTGAGGCAGCAGCTGCCTATATACCTTCAGCATGAACTCCCAGACACTGAGGAAACTGATTTTCTTTTTTTTTTTTATAGCCCTTATTATCTTGAAAGTTTAAAATAGAAACAACCATACAGATTTTGAATTATTTCAAGTAGTAAAGGGTATGTTTCATAAAAAGAGAAGAGTAATAAACTTGAAAAGTTCATCGAGTGTATCACTTTGCCCTCAAGCACCTTTCTGAATTCTCAGTTTGAATGTCTACATGTGAATGCAGACAGACACGTTTTGCCTTCCTTTAAAATGCGAGTGATTGTGCACTTTAGCAGAGTAACAAGGATTAGGTAATAACTGGGCCCAAGATTTCTCTGCATTTTAGAATCATCCATTTACATCTTCAAAGTATAGAAAGTTTGTCATACTAGGTAGGAGCTCACAACTTGATCCTGACGACGACCACCAACACCAGCAGTGCCCTAAAATTAGGTTTGTTTCCTTGTCTCCACTTTTGTAGAATGCAGACAGGAAGGAAGGCCTCCTGAAGTCTACGTACTATACGGTATAATGCCTTTGTGCTCATCATTAAGCCGGTCCACTGTAGGAGTTATTGACATTACTTCGCATTTTGCTTTTACAGGAAATTTCCATTTTCACCTTGGTGGATGTGATGCTGAAGGCAGATGAAGGACCTCTCAGGTACAGCGCCATCTTGAGAAGACCTTCAGCTTTGACATCTTGAAACACAAGCATTGAAAGTAAATATCATGATGGACAACCAAGATGGCTATGTGATATGGCCCATCATATATAATTTACATTTTGTGTTTTTTTATTTTTATTTTAAATGCTATAGGTCACGAATTGATGTAAATTTTACTATGTTATTTGTCTATATTGTTTTGTCCTCATGAAATGAATTAGCAACAAATTTCAGTCGCCTTTAAAGGACCTTTATGCACAGGGCATAAGAGCCACACGATACGCTCAGTTGCACAACAAATTCATTTTATATTCTGCTCAATCCTAGTCGCTTTAAAACATATTCAAAATCAGTTGAGCAGTTATTTGTCCACACTGATCTTTTTTCATATATTTAAAAGAAAAACACAAATGTTATGAAAACTAAGGTGTTTTTATTTTATTTTCTTTGTGCTTTTAACGGGTGTATAAACTTATTTTTTTGGTAATGACTCTGGAGCATTTAAAGTAAAACAGCCTGTTTATTTTTCAAAGATGCTAATATTTTAGCAAAAAAAAAAAACGCGCACACACGCAGAATAGGACAGAGGATTCCTCATACCTAAGGCTGTTTTATTTTGCTCCTAAGGAAAAGAAGGGGAAACACATTGGGAAGAATTCTGGGATATTTTTAAACACATCAGGACTACACAGCTGCTAGTCTAGGACTCTGGCCACTACCTAGTGTTTCAGTGGATTTTTTTATTGTTTGCATTTAGTTCAGACAATGCTATAAAAGTTTACAATTCTTTGAAACAGAAAATAAATCCCTATTTGCCAGCCTGCTGCCAAAGCAGACAGGCACACTGGCATTTGTCAGTTTTGTAAGTGGCACTGCGATGAGTGTTCAGGTCACTTTCTGTTGTTTTTTATGCTGCTTTTTAAATAGGTCATACATGCTCATATCCGTAATACTTGCTAAGATTTTCTCTCTCGACGGTGCAGCAGTATTAACTTGGAGGTTCTGTGCTATCAGGCTGGACGCTGCCAAAGAAGTGGCTGTCAGTACGAGCCTGCCAGTTTAGTCAACAGCGTGGGCTTTGTGAAGTCAGTAGTGCCAAGTGCCTCTGTACCTGGCACTGCCCTCCAGCCCACAGCAGTTCTTGTGACCTGAATGTATATTTGTTTTAGATGGCCTTCTTCAAGAATTCATGAAATATAATTACAAGGTGTAGAAATATTGAATGAGATGGCGAAAAAATGCTTTTGTGGCTTTCTTGTCCTCTCCTCTGAGTGAATTTTAAGTATCCCTGTTTTTTCTTACAATTGTTATTTTAAAATCCTAAGTACAATATATTCAGTATTTTTCAGTGATAGCCATAATTAAATGTACACTTAACTTGTTGTGCTTAAGCAAAGTTCATCAGGATTGTTTAAAGATCTCACAGCTTTGTGTACCTTAACTTTGCTCTTTGTTTCATTTTTTCATTAAAGGAGAGGATTTATAAAAGCCAAACTTTATCCAGGTTTTTTCATATCTGATTTCTGACAAGCATGACACAATTTTTCTCCTGAGGTGCATTAGGAATATGATCCCGGGTACAGGACACAAGGACACAGTCAATCTGTACAGTAATGCTGTTCTCGTTACTGAATATATTCTGGTTTCAAGAAAGGCTACATTTATCTATGGAGGGATGGTAAAAAAAGAAGAAATGGTTAACAAAACGGGACTCCTATGGACTCACAAAGTATTAGTAAGAAGAATACACAGGATTCAGTCAAAGCAAAAATTTCTGACAGCAACAAAGGAGAAATTGTGACAAATGATATAAAGAAATAACAAAAGCAGATTAAATAAGGTGCCATGGATTGAAAAAAAAACCCCACTGACCCATGTTAGGAAAATGAACACTGACAGCCTTAACAGTCTACTTGAAAGGCTTGGAAAATCCCTAAAGGGAACAGACGAGAGAGGGGCCCTCTTCCAGGACACCATAATGACATGGGATTTGAAAAAGTAGATGTCAAAAACAATATGCCAAATTTATAGTTTGTTAGTATAAAATCTGTGGAGTGGTTATAAAGTGAGTTTTAAAGAAATTACCCGAAGTATACGTAACCTTCTCACTTCAATGGGAAGTCTCTATATCAGCTTTGCACATCTGGACGCTGCACTTTTTCCTCTTTCTGCTTTGGAAAACTGCTCAAATTCTGTCAGGTAGCATGGAGATTGTGAGTAAACTGCCTTTGTCAAGTTGAGACACAAATACTCAGTTGGATTGAGATCTGCACTCTGACTCGGCCACTTCAAGAGACTCACATTGATGTTTAGATTTGGCTTTATTCTTGGGGTTGTTCTCTTGCTGGAAAGGTACAGTTTTCTTGTAGTATTTCCTTGCATTTTGCTTCATTCATTTTACCTTCTACCCTCACAAGCCTTCCAAAGCCTGCTGCAGAGAAGCATCTCCACAGCATGACATGGCCACCACCAGGATTCAGGGTGAGGATGGTGTGTTTTAGATAATGTGCAGTGTTTGCCTTTATTTTAGTCTCTTCAGACCCTTAAACCGTCTTCCAGCAGCTTTGTCTTTGCCACTTTCCCCATAAAGCTGCAGCTGGTGAAACACCTGGAGGATAGCTATTGTAGGCACAGTTTCTCCAATCTCATCACTGTAGCTTGTAACTCCTTCAGAGTTCTCATAGGTCTCTTAATGGCCTCCCACACTGTAGACAGATTTACACTTATGTCATACTCTTTATGTTTTTTAAAAATTGATTTAACTGGACTCTGAGAGATTCACTGACTTGGATAGTTTCTTGGATAGACTCACCACAAGCTGAACCTCGCCAATAAGATACATTTATACTACAATCAATTCACACCCTCTAACTACAGACAGGTGGTCTCCATTGACCAAACTGGGTGACTTCTAAAACCAATTGGCTACACCAGTGATGATTTGGGGGTGTCATATTCTGGGGAGTAATACTTATGTGATCAATTACTTTGCGTTTATGTGGTGTCACAGAAGCAGACCAAAGACATAAAAAGGTTTGGGGCAGCCTTGGCTGCAAATGGGTTTAAATTGATTGAGATGATCACAGGTTCAAGTCCAAATCAGAACTGCATATAATAGGAAAAGATGGCAGCTTTAAAGCCCGGGACAGGAAGTGGCGTCATCACTGGCGAAGGGACTTGGTGAGATTTCCTGTGGATGGCCTGCAGAAGACTGAGTAAGAGAGTTAGTCTAGCGTGGTAGTACTATTCTTAAGGCCTTCCAGTTGTCTCCAAATCGCACGTGTGTGACAGTGTATAATTAATTTTGACAAGAGTATCCCAACTACAGGTCCACAGACTGTTACCTGTTCACAGAATATTTTTAGCAGCCCACAAAAATCAGTAAATTCACAGGTCATGTTTTTTTAATCAATGTGAGCATCTGTCAAGTAACATTTTGAATGAAAGATTCACGTCATGTTCTGTCTGGACGCTTGTGACTGTAAGGGGGTCCCCAACAGCCTCCAAATTTAATGTTAGTAAATCTGGACAGAAGAATCTCCACTTTAACAGGGAGTACTGATGCTTAAGTAAAGAAGTTTATTATATTTTCCTCCGCCCCCGCGTGCAAAGGTTTTTTCAGTCTTCTGCCTCTCCAAAAGTCTAAAAGGCTGAAACCCACTGATTTAGTTTGCTTTGCAGAGCTGTGTTCTCAAATTGACATTTTTCTGTTGATCAGTGTCAAACAAAACCCAATTAAATCCACTGTGATTCAATGTTGTATAAAAAAAAAAAAGTGAAAACTTCCAAGGGGTGAATACCTTTTATAGGCACTGTAGTTCAATGACTGGGTTACGTTTTTATGATTTCACATTTTTGCCACCTACAATCGGCTCAGTTTAATTGAAAGTCACAGCAATTATTATATAAAGGACCTTTTGAACAGTGAAAGCAATGTCAGTGAACTGCGGCTGCTTCATCGATATTAAATTGGATGCTTGGGATTGAAAGACCAACTTTGTACTTTTAGGTCCAGCATCTGAGCTACCTGGTCACACTACTTAGCCAGGCATGCTATGAAAGAAATACCAATATATCATAAAATGACATGCATAGGGTTTAGAAGGCAACACTACAAACAGCCAAGTACAGATATATTTGAGTGTTTGTCACACAAGCTGTTCTTAAGAGCCAAGGCTGGAACCCATTATTCTAGTCCAGCGTTACTTCGGCAGCTTTCAAAGAAGATCTCTGCAACTGATAGTAAGTCTGATTAAAAGGTAAGAGGAAATTTGTTCTCCGTTAAATAAAAGGATGTTCTTTATTTCATAAATTTTTATTTATCGTGGAACTGGAGGGTGGCAACGTGTTAGTTTTTATGTCCAAGTAAGAATGTCACTGCACTCTGTACACATGACAGTGATATGACAACATGACGACTACTAGTAAGTTTGCTTTTGGAAGAGGATCATCGTTTTAAATCACATTTAGCATTTTAATTTCAGGTTGAGAAGACAAGTTAATATCCATCTAGAGTTCTTTTTAGAGATGCTTTAGTTCAAACTTTCAAGATTCCAGTATTTACAGATAAACATTTAATCGATCAGACTGTAATACAATGGCGCATACCTAAAAAGAATGAATGAATGAAGGGCACATCATTTCATACCTGAATGTGAGGTTTCTGAACTCTTTTGGGACCCCCCAACAGGATGGCACGCCAAAGCATGATTACCGTGTCTATGGAGGGCTGCTTGTCTATCACTGAGGTAACGACAGGTTCACAGTGCAGCAGCAGAGCCAACTACAAGCCAACTGAGATCATGCTATACACGCCTGTCACTGATGGGTGATGCAAGGGACATCGTAAAGGCAGGGAACAGTACAACTCGGCCACTGACCTGGCCCTGACGACACCTGACTGCTGTGTCTGAGTATAGGAGATTGGTAGCTCCCACTGCAATAAATGTTTCAAGCTGAATAAAGCTGGTTTTGCTAAAGTACTGAGATTCAGCCTCGTGTTTTCGGGTGCAAGGCAGGGACTCATGCGTCACAATACGTTTTCTCACATTTGCACTGTCAATATGCAGGATTACTCTACAAGTGCAACTGTAAGTTTCCGCCACACAGATCAAGTACAGTATATGTAACAAAGTCGTACGCTAACCTCTAGCACATCTACAAAATTAAATTTCTAACAAAACATCACATACCTGCCTAAATGTGTAATTCTGTTTTGCTGAATTTAAGAACATGGCATACAGAGCTGGGTTTCCTTCCTATTACAGTTTATGATATACACCATGACACTGTTAGTGAGATCATTTCCTATCAACAATACATTGTTCATTCCACACAAATTAAAAAAACTTACAAAGTTACCTTTTTGCATCGTGCATTTAGATTGGAAATCACATACTAAAAAAATAACAATGTTTGGTTTTCTGGTAACTAATTTTGTCCAGGCGGCTCTCAGCTGCTCATTTCTCTCTCTTGACTTATCCACGTTAGCCACATCAGTGTATGTGTCTCAAAACAGTGAGTTATGTAAGTAGATATTCACTGACCTTAATCTGACAATGCTGGTGGACACCTCCATTTGTATGTCTTCATTCAATTAATGAATTCTGAACCCCTTAAACCCCTAAACCCTTTAATGCAGCCAAGTATGGAATAACAATCAAAATACCATTTTATTGGCTGTAGATGTTAGAGCGGCCTTTATTGTTTAAATTCATTTGAACTTAATTACCTCCTAGTTGTTGTCTGTCTCTGTCATCAAAGTGTTTATTTTGGCACACTGTTCTCGTTATAAAAAATATGTCCCAAAACAATTAAACAGACTAATAAAATGTTAGGCTATCTTGTACAAAAAGGCAAGGCAGGCTCTATTGTAGGTACGAAGATGGACAGATTGACATCCGTGGCAGAGCGATGGGCGCTGAGCAGGCTCCAGTCAATCATGAAGAATCCAATGCATCCACTGAACAGTGTCATCTCCAGACAGAGGAGCAGCTTCAGCGACAGACTGCTGTCACTGTCCTGCTCCACTGACAGACTGAGGAGATCATTCCTCCTCCACACTATGCAACTCTTCAACTCCACCCGGGTGGTAAATGTTAACACTACACAAGATTATAGACTGTTACACCTGCCTCACACTCTCCACCTTGCATTTTCTAACTTGCACTGGGCTTTTATTGCTCTTTAATTAATATTGTTCTTTATCAGTATGCTGCTGCTAGAGCATGTGAATTTCCCCTTGGGATTAATAAAGTATCTATCTATCTATCTATCTATCTATCAAAAGGACAGAATAGGAAAGAAGAGTCTGCTCACACTCTTGAAGGGAGAACTATTCAGGACAGTGTTGTGCAAGTTCGCACCTCACAAGAACTAGCTCAAAGTTCAGTTCACACAGATTAAAATGAATAAATTCACGTTCATAGTTTGCCATTGCAATTTTGAACTAGTTCAGTTTATTTTGTATTTTTTTAAGGAGTGAGAATAAATGACCCATGAGTTTACTTTTTCAATTCTGCATGCCTTATATTAGGCTATTACAGTGTTCTTGAATAAAATAAAATAATTATGAAGACTTTTTTAAATTTAAATACACTTTATTGAATTATACCCAGCAACAAACACATATAACCATATATGCTAATATTCTCCCGGTCAAAAAAGAAATTAGATAGATGCAAGTATACATATCTATTTCCAACCGTGTGACACAAATGGTGAATGTGGAACCAGCGTGTAGGTGAACTAACCCATTACGCTGCTGGTCAAAATTTGCGTCACATATTGCATGTCCAACGGGGAAAATATAAAGTGGCCTCGGGAAGTACAACATTTTCCTAAAAGCGAAAGTGGAGCTTCACCACGTGCTCGTGTCAGCGGGGGTGCAGCTTAAGCGCAAGCAGGCAGACACGGACAGTGTCGGTTTGTTTTTACGTTATTTTTTCCGAATACAAATAAATGGCAAAAAATTCGTACAAAATAAATATTCTTAAAAAAATCCACTATTTGTGCTTAACTGAATACCGTATTCGGATTCGGCTCCATCCCTACATTACAGGGTAAGGCGAAACGTTTAATCCAAACCAGAGCCAGAATGTCAGATATATAGTAACTGAACTAGCTCACGTTCACGTTCTTCATTTGCAAATACGTTACCTTAAGTTCACCATTCTAAAAAAGAAAATGAGCTTGCTCAATGAAAGCGCTCTTTTGAAGTACTTCATGCACAGCACTGATTCAGGACTCGAGTAACCACAGTATCAAGGGAAGGAGAGGGATAAGAAATATGAGCAGAAATCTGTACAGAGAACAGGAAGCTTTAGCATCCCATGAATTTGAGGTCTTGGGCTACTGTGGAGACACAGGACTATGTGGGATTGCCGAGCAGAGGAAGGGACCCTAAGCTAGCAGCTTAACCTCCTCCAAGGTACAAAGTAGACACACACACTCACCACACTCTCGAGGACAGCCAGTTAAAGTGTATTTTGTATAGTCTGTGGAAAGTTCTTCTTCATTCAGAGATTATGTTGCTGTGCAATAAAACTTGTAGCATTTGGGCACACAACCAATAGCCAGTTGTTAATTAATCCCATCCACTGTGCATTCTGACCCCTTGGATCTGAATTAGAAAGTTTTCTCAAAGAATCCTTCAAGAGGATTTGAATGTGAAGAGGGCATTAGCTCTATTTATTGAAGACTATCTGTGCCAAAATAAAACACAATCCAACATGTAACCTGCATTCATTAAATTAAAAGGGATGAATCAAATGCAACAGGTGAGCTTCATGTCAAGTTGAACTGCAAAGCATGTTATTTTAGTTCATGTCCATTTGATCGCACACTGAATGGGCCTTTGTGTAAAGCAAGCCCTTTTCCTTTCATTCGGTGTCTGCGTTGAGCGCGTACCTTTTCTTTCCACATCCAAATGTTAATTGTGGGAAAACAGAAAAAAAATCGGAATCTAGAGATGAGGTTGGGGGGCAGCAACAGTGGGGGTAAGAAGGCATTCCGTTCAGCACCAATGTCACGGTCACAGATGACAAGACAACAAAACAGTGACGAGTGTCACTTGGGCCTCGCTGAACGTGCTTACTCTTACGTTGGGTAGTGTGACATTGTTCACTTGTTTGGCATATTTTCACGTTGTGGATGGCTGTTTGTTTTAACAATCTAAACTCCAACACTTACTATGATGGGTTTTTCAAATCTTGTTTATTCTCACGCATTGTGACAGATATTATGTTGTTAATTTGCCATCTTCACTATGTCTTTGGTGCTGAAAAAATGCAATTGTTCAGTTACTTTATCAAAACGTGGTTGTTCTGGAGCAGCAAGTGATGCCACATCGTGAGACGTAATGCAAAACATAAAAAAAAAAAAAATTATTCATTTCGGCAACTTTATTTTTTAACAAAAATCATAAAGAATTGTTAGACCCTTTATGAGAGCTGGTAGGTAAAAAAATGAAATAACTCTCAAATTGCTTAAGAAACAAACGTTTTGGGGACTTGTGTCCTACCACTTGCTTACTACTGGGCCCACCACAAAGCACTGACTTCATTTTATCTGATTCTGTCAATTTGTTCTTGGCGTACGGTCCCATTTCCTATATTGGGTGAAGAAGAAGGCCGGTGTAATGGTTACATCCAGCTCTGCAGTAAGAATTGGGGATTCTGGCAGGAGGTGACACCTAATGACATCTGCGCTTGTCTAGAGCCACACTGACTCGGCTCTTCTTGCTCCAATCTACCCAAGATTCACTTTTTCTTATCTTCTTCCTACTGTCCTGTGCAGTATGCAGATGCATTTGTTAGACCAGGTGGAATCTTGTCTCCATCATCTCTCTATTATAAAAAAAATCTTGGAAGGAGATGAGACGTGATTGCCTCAGAGACACTTCCACGTCCCGCGAGACAAGCCTTTGTGCCAAGTGATGTAACCACACCCGGGGCCAGCAAGAGCTTATGCAAAGAGATTTGGAAAAGTCCTGCGTGGTTGTGTCAGACACATTTCTTGTAGAGAGAAAGAAACGACATTGACTCGCGGGAGTTATACGTTGCATTGTCACGATGTAATTCCAAACATGGAATCAAAATTCAATGTGATATTGATGAAAAGGTAAAAGCGAAAACAGATCGAATATATGGACATGGGTGATATAACAGAAGTGCGCCGCACAGCAGCAGATCGAGCAAAGAGGAGGTAAAAAAAAAAAACTGTGTTTCCCATTGTATCACCGTTTAAGAGGGAGTGTCGGAGGAGAGATCATGTCTCCTTGGGGTGCGTTCAGACCCCCTCTTCACAACATGAGCGACAGAGACACGAAGAGGTTGGAACGGGGTGATGGCGAATGAAGCAAGCAGGGGGCGAAGCCTCTTAGTCTTTTATAAGAATGCAGCCCATGCACAACCTCTTCCCCCTTCCATCCTCACCATGTTCTACAGAGGCATCATAGAGAGTGTCCTGACCAGCTGCATCACTGTCTGGTATGGCAACTGCAACATATCCGACCGCAAGCGCCTGCAAAGGATAGTGAAGACAGCAGAGAACATTATTGGGGTGCCTCTCCCTTCACTACAAGACATATTTTACAAACGCTGTGTCCAAGGCCTGCAGCATTGTGCAGGACCCCTTACACCCCTCACATGGACTTTTCACACTTCTGCCATCCAAGAGAAGATATTGCAGCATCAAAGCCAAATCTGCGAGGCTGCAGGAGAGTTTTTACCCCCAAGCTGTTAGACTCCTTAACACCAGGCTGCCCCCTGGGACCTTCCACACGGCCTCAACCTCCTCTACAAAACAGAACTTTTATACATGAAAACCACTATCCTGCAAAGAACTGAAAATCTCATACTGACCTCTAAGGATTTATGAAACATTCTGACCTGTCATTGTTTACACACGTCTTAAACAACTATTATCATACACTGATAATTTCTGTATTATCTATATCTATTATTTATTATTTATTTACTTATTATATTACATATCTTACACATCAATATTGCTGCTACTTGTTTGTCCTATCTTTGCACAATGTCTTGTCTTGTTTGTTTGTGTTTTAATTATAAATTTTAAAATTTTTATTCTATTTTTAATTTACTATTTGCACATCATGTTGTTACACTGTGGACCCTGAGCTTCGCAATTTCGTCTATCTGTATACTTGTATATGGTTGAGATGATAATAAAGTTCACTTTGACTTTGACTTGACTTTTGAACCTACACATTCCTAAAAGTGAAGTATTCTTGTCTTGTCAATGTTCATTTTATGTTGTATGGACGTAGACACTTTGTGCTCTCCTCATCTTCCAGGTTTCCGTCATCTATTTCCTCTCCTAGTGGAATTACCCTAAATTACCCTACCCCAAAACTCAAAGCCAAGACTTGGTTTTTCATGCATTTAGCTGACAGTTGCACACAATTCATTGTTCTTTTTGGGGTGGGTGTGAAGGTTGGCCTGGGCTGGACTGCACCCTAAATATGTTTGGACCCCAGGCTAGTGTGTGTGCAGGTGCCAGTTGAATGGAATTAGCCCTTTTTTCAAGCAGAAACTCTGCAGAACCTTCATAGCAGCTTTGTGTTTCAGTATACCTTTCAGCATTCCACTGAGCCAGGTATCGGACTGGTTGCTTCAATGAACTTTGGCCCCAACTCTTCTGTACAGCCATGGCCCCACCCCAGGCCACCACCCTTCTTGATCAGATCCTACCTTTCCCTCCCTCCTCTGACTTATAAGTCAGCCAGTCTGGGCTCAGGCACTCAGTGGAAGCTCAGGCACAGAGCTCTTCTACTCATGGCTCGACTCGTGGCGCTCGTGGTGGTCTGCATTGTTCTGCCCTTCTCCCGCGGGATTCCTGTAAAGCCAGGTGAGCTCTTCTGACCTTTTGATTTTATTTGACTTATTCTCACATATTTTCAACTTTAAAAAAATCAGTCAAATGAATGTGCGTGTATACAATGACAAGACTGGAATTTGGTGCTTTTCAGTGCCAGCCAAGTGGGGCTCCAGGTTTAGAGATGGGTGGGCAGTCTAAATTCAGGTGATGTTTGTAGTGACTTGTGGCATGGAAATTAATTCATATAGTGCCTTTCACAGTATGTAAAATCACAAGTTGCACTGCAAAATATTCATAATAGATCATTTATTTACACATAAAGCGATTTATTATGTGGTGGTTCATTATAGTGATGTTCTAATTTAAGGTGCAGTAGCATGTCATGTTATGTGAGAGCAAGCCAGTAAATAGCGGGGCTTGAGTGCTTACAGAAGATGGCACAATCGTGTAAATGAACTGCAGATTGTGTCCACTGTGTTTGGAAAAGGTGACACGTGTGGCCCTGAGTTCATGAGGACGTGGTGATGTGTGAATAATCTGCTGCACAAAAGGCAGTTTTGCTGGTGGACCCTTTTGTTGTTGCACTGGCAAACCATTTTGTTCAGACTGGACCTTATCTGACATTTTATTTTAAACAAATTACAGCGTATCTTATACTCAAGTCACTCCATCTTACCACACGCTATACCTTATTTATACTTGGATTTAAGAAGCAAAATGTTGCATGCAGCCCCATGGGGTACACTGCTGGACGTTTATCAGCTTTACTGGCAGCCTGGCTTTCACTGCAGATTTTTTCTTTTTTAATGAATAATTATGTTGGGCAGAAAGACTGCCCAGAAGCCAAATGGCAAGTGTTGATAGAAAGGATTTGTTTCATATCCTGCCTGACGTTGGACAACTCGGAGAAAAAAAAAAAGGAATGTCGCATAATCACACAGGAACACTGACAACTAGCGCCATTGTGTGATCTGCTATACTGATTTAAAGACACACACGTTAGATTAGGGTCTTGTCTTAGACTTGGACCCCTGAACAGGGGGACAGAATATGCACACTGCACTAACTTCATTTCACCTTCTTTGGAAAAGGGCAGGCAGACCACAGGTTACTCTTGAGTTCAGTTTAATGTCCTTCTGGAAAGGAAAAGCACAGATTGAATGTAAAATTTAGCCAAGTAAAAATTTTAGTTGGTCCAAAACAATAATTATTAATTGCAAATGAGTGTTTACATCAGGGATCGGCTCTGAGCCCTTTCTTATTTGCAATGGTGATGGACATGCAGACAGACGAGATTAGACAGGAGTCCTCATGGATTATGATGTTTGCTGATGACATTGTGATCTGTAGCGATAGTAGGGAGTGGGTTGAGGAGATCCTGGAGAGGTGGAGATATGCTCTAGAGAGGAGAGGAATGAAGATCAGTAGGAACAAGACAGAATACATGTGTGTAAGTGAGCGGGAGGTCAGTGGGATGGTGAGGATGCAGGGAGTCGAGTTAGTGAAGATGGATGAGTTTAAATACTTGGGATCAACAGTACAGAGTAATGGGGATTGTGGAAGAGAGTTGAAAAAGTGAGTGCAGGCAGGATGGAATGGGTGGAGAAGAGTGGCAGGAGTGATCTGTGACTGTACATTTGGGTCTTGTACCCTACATGGGCTCCTTATTTGCTCTAATAGCCTAAAAGCAATTTCAGAAACTGGATGATCTCATTTTTATGTGGATGGTTTTGTCCTGAACATGAGTCCACTTTGGAAAGAATTCACTGACTGAAACGGCATATTGTCGTATTCACGTCACAATGTCTGCATAACATGGGTGTTGAAAGCTAAATGATTCTGAGCAGTGTCTAAGTTTATTAATAGCTTGATTTTGTCAGCTTTCCAGTTGACAAAATGTATATTTTTGTTTCTTGTTTTTTTTATTTTGCATATTAAGGGAGTCTTATGCATGTAGAGATGGTAAGCTACAGCTGAACCTACTACACCTAATGCCTCGTCCACAAAGACTAGAACGTGTGTTTTAGTTAAATGCTTATATGAGTTAAGGTTATAAAGCATTAACCTGCACCATGTTAATATTTTCCAAAGTGGCCACTAAGACAGCTTAGTAGAAATATCATACAGAGACACGTTTGTTCAGTTTAAACCAGGGGTCTCCAGCTCTAGTCCTGGAGGGCTGCAGTGGCTGCAGGTGTTCATTCTAAGCCTTTTCTTAATTAGTGATCAGTTTTTGCCGGTAATTAACATCTTCATTTTAACTGATTTGTTTTTTAAGATTTGTTCCCCGGAATTGCTTCATTATTTCTTTAAACAGAAATGAAATTTGAAGTCAGTGAGCCAACAGAAAACCAACTAAGTCAGGACCTCAAACGCCAACCAGTTGCTTAATTAGACGACGAGTGTTCTTGTTAATTAAACCCATTCTTTAATTCCGTGGCTTTTTGCTGCTCTCATTGAGCAGTATCATATATTTTAGAAATTGTTGAGTTTCTCTTTTCAAGGAGCACTGTTAAATTGTTTTGGGGATCTGAGCAGATCACCATTCCTGAGACTGTCATCTTTCTTTATTTTCAGATATTGTATGATGGACACAGTTTGCTGGTCATGTTTTGGCTTATTTTGCATCTCATTATTGTTTGTTTGCTAATTAAGGAAAAAGAAACAATTAAGGGGAGTGAGTCTTCAAGAGCAAGTCAAATAAAATGAATTCAATAGAAGTTAATTAGCAGAAAAGGGTTAGAATAAAAACCTGCCGCCACTGGGGCCCTCCAGGACTAGAGTTGGAGACCCCTGGTTTAGACTTAAACATCCTGGCTGAATAAAATTAACATCTAACAATCCAAAAAACATCCATTTCTCTGCAGTATAAGTGGTCCCCATTTTTTTTCTTTTTTTACAATAAAGCTGTAAGGCTCCTTCCTCTGTGTTGGAAGTTCCAATGCTTCCTGATGTAGCTTTGTGCCTGTGAGAAAAAACATACAGAGCATCGAGTCTTTAGCAGACGTTTGGGAATCCCCCATCGTCCTGTCAGAATGGCCATCACGACTGGACAAATTCAGCTGCTGCTGCTTCTTCTTCCTCCACTTTTTTCCTTTTCCTTTTAACACTCCTTAGCCCCAAGGTGTCAGCAGCCCGCCTCTCTTCTGAATGCTCCACAAGGACTTTCCCAGACAAGTAAATCCCACGCTACTCCCAATGAGGTCACCTTTTTAATCTCGATCCATGTGCACTTCTAATATGGGATGTCTGCCCCCTTTTTATGAAGTCTCAATGCCTAATGCATTGTTTTACATGAACTAATATGAAATTTTCTTGGCCTGCAGCATTTACAAATAGAGACATAAATACTCTTTGTTTTCCTATACTCTGCCCTGACAAATTACATTACTGTTGTAAAGATGACATTCTTTCTTAATTTCCATCCAGCTTCCTGTTTCCAAAATAATTACTTTATTGCACTGAGCGATAACCTTTAAATAGCTTCCCATTTTCTAAATAATTGAATTACTTTATTTTATGGAGTGACAGCCTGTAAATACAAAGCAGGACAAGGAAGAAAATCTGGACATGAGAACCAGGTGTCTGCAAGACTGCCTAGCTGACCACTGTGATGCCATGCTATGCCAAGCACCTCCCTGTATTGTTTATTTAATAACGCCAGGGCAATAACTCTAATGTTGAGGAGCCAAATTATAAAGAGCACAAGGCAGTCCACTCCCCAGCTATCATTCAATCATTCTTACAGTTAATGTTCTCTGTAGTCACTTCTACTTTAATTTAAGCCATCAGGCACAGTTTTGAAGCCCACCTTCTGAGAATAAAGGCAAATCAAAATGTCAAGACACTGAGCACCCTCCAGTCCTGAACAATAATATTAAAAATCCTCAAGGAAAGCCTGAGATCACATACAATGACACTGCAGAGGTCATGAATACAGGAAGTGTGCATCCTCTCTCTCTGACACACTAACATGGAGTTCTTCCCGCCAATGAATCATTCAGTAGAAGTGTGTCATGAAATGTTACTGGGGCTCCTTTAAACCAACAGCAACACACCTGCATGATGTCTCACTGGGACTGGGACTGCCAAGTCAGACACTGTCTTCTTTTTCATAATTTATGTTTGTATTTCAGGAAAGGACTGTTGTTTGTTTTAACATTTATTCAGCTTTTGTTAAAAAAAAAAAAAGTCAAATTTCCCCTGTGGAACAAATGAAGTACTATGTAGAGTGTGTGCATTTTGAAATTTAATACAGCAAACCTGTAGGTTTACGAATGAGGACATTGAAGTGATGTGCATCGTTTACAAGACCTTGGGCTCTGTGTTTCCAAGCGTTGCTAAACTGGTTTGTGCTAAATTAGCTGTAATGCAGCCTGCATCTGAGGTTCAAGTCCAGTTAAACTCCTTGATGAATGAGTCTAAGGCTCAGGCCTTTGTTTCCATCTTCCTCGCATCAAAACATAACAATCAGTCACACTGGCTCTCATTGATAAGCATAATTTCTTAAACAGTGCTGACATCTTCAAAATGAATAATTGTCTAAAAATAATTCCCAAAACTTAGTTTCATATATATATATATATATATATATATATATATATATATATATATATATACTAGCAAAATACCCGCGCTTTGCATTGGAGAAGTAGTGTGTTAAAGAAGTAATGAAAAAGAAAAGGAATATTTTAATAATAATGTAACATGATTGACATTTTCCTGAGTGTTGCTGTCATATATATATATATATATATACACAAACACACACACACACACACACACACACATAAACATATACAGTGGAACCTCGGTATACGTCCTTAATTCGTTCCAGACCCTTTGACTTATACCAAACAGGACGTATACCAAACAAATTTTTCCCCATAAGAAACAATGGGAAAATGATTAATCCGTTCCCATGAAAAAAAAAATCCTATTGCTATTGGCATATTATACATTGATGCGGTTGTATAAAATAATTTAAACACTGCTTAATACTAAAATACATAAATACAAAAGCAATTAGATGAAATAAATGAAAAGTTTACCTCACTTTTCTTTTTAATAACATCTTTGTTTTTCATAATCGTAGATACCGTCGTTCTCGGCAAACGGTATGCAACAGCCATGTCCCGGATACGCATGACACCTTCATGCTTTTCAACAATCAATTTAAATTTACATGAAAAAAACACAAAATCACGTTGTGACGATGCAGGTTTGCTGTATGCATTTTTTAAAAAGCCCGGTGCCTGCTTCTCAACTGGGGAGTCGCCCTACTTGCAGCTGACCTTCGCACTGCCTGCTTCAGCCACTTCATCCATGCACTCTCTCTCTCTCGTCCATTCTTTCTTTTTACTCCCCTTCTAACTGACTCGCGCTTCTGTTTATCAAGATAAGCAGCCCCAGGAACAATCATGAATGCGGACGGTCCCTCACAAGTGCACTTTGGTGAGAAACGCCCACATTGCTAATCGCCCTGACAACCTTCAGCCACATAACCACCACGCCCCCTCACCAAGCTGCGAGCACGGTGATTATTTATTTTAAAGCTGGACTTTGGCAGGAGCTGTGGACACGCCATATCATATAAGCACTTTGAGCTACATTTTTTTGTATGAAAATGTGCTATATAAATAAATGTTGATTGATATATCACACACGTGAAAGTTCACAGAGAGTTATAGTGCGGGTTGTTCACTGAATGCTAGCAACTGGCGCACTAACGCTTGTGGGCAGTCGTGGCTTTGTCTCGAGAGAGGTAAACAAGGTTAGCACGTGAGTCGTATTCCAAACAAAGGTCGTATACCAAGCAAAATTTTTCATGTCCAAACAGGACGTATACCAAGTTGGACTTATTCCAAAGCAGACGTATACTGAGGCACCACTGTGTATACATATACACACATATATACAGTATATATACATATACATCTACATATATATGTGCAGAAAACCACGCTTTTATCAAGGCTTCTGTCGGGTAGTCTTTTGAAATGAAATTTTCCTCCAATCAGTCGTAGCAACGCACTTTCTTCCGACTGTTACATTTTTGTAGCTCTGATGTGTGCATCAATGTAATCGGTGTAACAGGAAATCATGCATTGACAGAAGTTCCCCTTTGCTTGTATTGCAAAGTGTGATTAAATGCGTTATTTTTTGTTATGGAGTACATGCATCGAAGCTTCTCCGCTGTGCTTGTGCTAAGAAAAGGAAACATTTTAAAAATAACGTAACACGATTGTCAATGTAACCTTTTGTAAGTAGTGCCTGGAGGATTCAGAGTGTGGAGAAACTCTAGAGACAGCGTGTGTATTAACTTGTGGATTTTTCTGTGAGTATTTGGTAGCAGCGTCACAAAGTCACTTCTCTAAGACTGCGTCAGCTGCGGAGCTCAGCTCAGAGCGAAATGAGGTGAATGGGAGGGGAGATGATGACATCACTCCCCCACCCGCCTTAACTGTCAATCCCCCCACAAAGACAGTCTCTCGGAATTTGCATAAGCACAGCCCTTCACCAGTAATTTTAACTTAGTTACAAAGTGATCAAAACTCTCGTTTATATCCTGCGTCCTCTCATTAAACTTGTATCCTGTATTACCCGTGGGCATGACAAACGCCAGCAGCAGCCTGTCTATGAACTTAATTTAAACTTTAGGTTTACACCGTGCTTTCTTTCCGAGGTAGCAGCAGTCATGAATATGGTAGTATATGTCACTCGCTCGCTTCTTATTGTTTCGCTGCCTTCTCAATTATATAATGCATGTTTTCTTCAGCGCTTTTTTGAGCTCTTCCTGGTTTTCTACGCACTGCGTTGACAGTCAGTTCACGTGATTACGTGGGAGGCGTGATGATGTCACACGAAACTCCGCCCCCCCACGGCCATCGAGCTCAACTCTATTACAGTATATGGAGAAAAATAGCTTCCAGTTATGACCATTACGCGTAGAATTTCGAAATTAAACCTGCCCAACTTTTGTAAGGAAGCTGTAAGGAATGAGCCTGCCAAATTTCAGCCTTCTACCTACACGGGAAGTTGGAGAATTAGTGATGAGTCAGTGAGTCAGTCAGTCAGTCAGTGAGGGCTTTGCCTTTTATTAGTATATACAGAGGAACCTCGGTTTACGAGTAACTTGGTTTACGAGTGTTTTGCAAGACGAGCAAAAATTTTTAATAAATTTTGACTTGACAAACGAGCGATGTCTTGCAATACGAGTAGTATGCATACACTTTGTCTGCTGAGCGTCATGTGATCACAACTGAGCTGATGGTTCTCTCTCTCTCCTTATCTTGCTTGCTTGCTTGCCCAGCGCGTCTCTCTCTCTCTCTCCTTATCTCGCTCGGCCAGCGCGTCTCTGTTTACAGCGCATCTCTCTCTCTCCTTATCTCACTCGCCCAGCGCATCTCTGTTTACTACAGCATTGTGACTGTGTGTGTGCGCTGTGAAGTGCGAGTCCCCATCTTGCTCCCCAAAACATGAAGCTGAGTCTCAGTACTTTAACACTAGCTTTATTCAGCTTGAAACAGCAACAGCGCTGTTATTTATTGCAGCGGGATCTTTATAATGTTCCTTGTAACCCATTGATGACAGGCACTTTTAGCATGTCTGCAATCTTTTTGGATGCGCTTATACGCCGAACTGTTACAGCACTGGGAGACTGCGATTGCTTTGGGACACTGTTCCGCGTGTCGTCCTGTTGGGTGGAATCCCACATGAGTTTAGAAACTCACACCAGCCATGATTCTTTTTAAAGGTAAAGTGCAGGTTAATTTGTATTATGTGTTTTACTTTATATTTTGTATTAATCATTTTTATATGAATAGTTTTGGGTTGTGGAACGAATCATCTGAGTTTCCATTATTTCTTATGGGGAAATTCGCTTTGATATACGAGTGTTTTGGATTGCGAGCACATTTCCGGAACGAATTATGCTCGCAAACCGAGGTTCCACTGTATATATATATATATATATATATATATATATACTAATAAAAGGCCCTTCTCCCCCGATCGCTCAGTTTAGATGGCCGGCCAGTTCTAAGAAGAGTCCTGGTGGTTTCAAACTTCTTCCACTTACGGATGATGAAGGCCACTGTGCTCTTTGGAACCTTCAAAGCTGCAGAAATTTTTCTGTAACCTTCCCCAGATTTGTGCCTCGAGACAATCCTGTCTCGGGGATCTACAGACAATTCCTTTGACTTCATGCTTGGTTTGTGCTCCGACATGAACTAGACAGGTGTGTGCCTTTCCAAATCATGTCCAATCAACTGAATTTACCACAGTTGGACTCCAATTAAGCTGCAGAAACATCTCAAGGATGATCAGGGGAAACAGGATGCACCTGAGCTCAATTGTGAGCTTCATGGCAAAGGCTGTGAATAATTATAAACATGTGCTTTCTGAGTTTATTTTATTTTTAATAAGTTGAAAAAACCTCAAGTAAACTTTTTTCACGTTGTCATTATGGGGTGTTGTGTGTAGAATTCTGAGGAAAAAATTCATTTAATCCATTTTGGAATAAGGCTGTGACATAACAAAATGTGGAAAAAGTGATGCACTGTGAATACTTTCCGGATGCACCGTACATGTGATACAGTATCTGCCAGATAATACAAAGAGTACATGACACGTGCTTTGCCTTTATTGGCGCTCATCAGGTGTATGTACTTTTGCATCCCCTTCTGGAGATCGAACCTCCGACATTGCACCACAGCAGCTGGTTCACTTACTTAACAGGTCAAAGAGCGGAATACAATATTACATTCCTATTTCTGAATCACAATCTGATTATTTAGGTGGTTATGAAAAAATATACATACACTAGGTGGCTTATCCCCTGCTCGCTTTGCTCTCCAACCCTCCTGTCCTGCTCTAGGTGCCAGCCACTTCACTTCTCAGCCGTTCGCATTGTGAAGAGGGGGGCAGAACACACCTCAAGGAGACGCGGTTGCTCCTCCACAACCCCCTCTTAAACGGTGATACAATAGGAAACAAATATTTTTTTTTACACCTCATCTTTGTTCAATCAGTTGCTGTCTTGCTTCTGCTGCCGTGCTGCCTGATTTGCATCTCAAGTGGCGCTTCGAACATAAGCCTGTACAGCAGCTGTCCTATTCTTTGTCTTTTATTTCCGGCCCCAGGCATGGTTAAATTTCTTGATATAAAGTCTTGTCTCATGGGACATGTATTCTTGATATTTTAGTTGTTATTTAAAAAAAATAAGAATCTGAAAATCTAACAACATCACATTAAAGTTCAATAAATTCTGAAAAAAATTATGATACCTAACATATATATGTAGGTTTTAAAATAAGCATGACAAAAAATGTGACATAAAATCGTTGCAGAAAATTTAGGCTTGGGATTGTGTGTATATATATATATATATATATATATATATATATATACAGTAGAGTAGATATTACCTTTGCAATGGAAGCACAGGAGGAGACAGCTTCTTTAAAGCACTGCATCCCCTGGAACAGTAGATGGAAGCAAACCCAGGCTGGAATCCCTGCATGGATAAACACAGGGCATGCCGGGTATTGTAGTCCCAGGGAACAACCCTGTTAGGTCCCATGGGGGCCGCCAGGAGAAGCTATTGGATTTGGGAGTCCGTAATCCTTAGGGCTCCAACTTCACCAGGATGTACTTTGGGGTCGCAGCTTCATGTCACTGGAAACATTCCTGGGTGCTAAAAGGAGCTGCCTGCCTCACATCTAAGAGCCAGTGTCAGGTGCAAGATGGATGATGCTTGATAGGAGGAGTGGGTGAGGCAGTGATAGAGAAAGAGGAAAGAAAAGAGTTGCTTATTGCATATACTTGTGGCTGTGGTAGGAAATGCTTGATGAAGAAGAGTTTCCCACAACTAAAGACTCTTTGCCTTTTACCCTTGAGTCTGTGCCTACTAGTGTTACGCATACACAGTTCCCTATTGTAAGGTCAAACATATGGAAATGATGAAGGTTATAAAATGATATAACGGTAGTACTTTGAAAACTGGCAGAGTGGTGGCTCTAAGGCTAGGGATCTGCACTGGCAATCGGAAGGTTGCTGTTTCGAATCCTGTAAATGCCAATAGGGACTCTGCTCTGTTGGGCCTTTGAGCAAGGCCCTTAACCTGCAATTGCTGAGTGCTTTGAGTAGTGAGAAAAGCACTATATAAATGCAAAGAATTATTATTAACTGCCAGCATCTGCCCTTCTCCAGCAGTTGTGTCTGCAGATTGTATTAATAACTTCTGCTCTATAGTAGGGAAATCTATGTTGAAACAAAAAAACGTAATTTCAGATTATAACCGTGAAGCTCTCTCTCACAGCTTTAGAGGAGAAAACACAAGAGTACTGGAACCAGAAAGCAAAAAGAGATCTGGACTCTGCTCTCAAAATGGAGCCCATCAACCACCAAGCCAAGAACCTCATCTTGTTCCTGGGAGATGGTAAGCCTTCAGGGCATCATATTTAATTTTACCAAAAGTCTCACGAACAAAATTCTAATTAAGATGTAAAACATTAATGTAGCACCTCTCATCTGTCCATGAATACTCAAGGCATTTAAATTTGAGATTTACACTCTTCATAACAACCTGAATATGGGGGAACTGAGACTGGAATCATGAGCGCTTGAGTTATTTGTGTAGCTCCCTCTTAATGGCACCCTGGCAGTAAGGGGCAGGAGGGGGGGCCTGTCAGGTGGCATTTGGGAAAGGACAGAGCTACACACACACACACACAGAATACTGTATACAATCCAAAAACAGATATCCTTAAAATGTAACTCATCAGTATCTATTATATATAATATACAGTGTGTAGATATCTGTATATTTCTATATCTTTCATATTAATCTCCTGATTATCATATATAGGTAAGATTGAATAGACTTTCATTATCCTAGAAGAATCTTTCTATTTGTCTATCTACTGTATCTGGTACCTTTCTTACTTATCTGTCTATAATATTCTACATCATATCTGTTTGTCATGATTCTGAACACAATGCCTTTCATATCTAGCTGTCTACCTTTAAATATCACTATTATGTAAAATGATATTCTTGAAGTATCTCATATATTATTAAGGATTAATATCATGTATATCAGGATGTAAATGTAAATTTACATATGTACATTTTGATATTTTATGATTGAAGTTTTTGTTAGTTTTAAAATAAATGAATAAAATAAAGCACCTATATTCACAAAAATTGTGTTTATTGATTAAATGTTAATAAATAAAAGTATGGTAAAGTTAAGCAATTCTTCCTCGCCCTCAGCAGTATGAAGATTTACATTTCTTTGCCTGACTAAATGATGATAATCAGTGGAGCCCCTCACACATCGAGTGTCCTTGGTTCTAATCCTATGCTCAGTTGTTGTCTGGGTGAAGTTAATTGATTCTCCTTATTATCTACAAGGGTTTCCCCCCACGCATGAGTGTTTGGTAACCTGGAGACTCTAGCATGGCTTCATATGTGAGAGGGCCCCCACCCCACGACTTATTGACATCATGCCCAGCATTGTTTTCTGCCCCCAAGTCCTGTGCTGCTCAGATAAGTTGTGCTGGCCAAGCCCTAACCCTGAGTTAGGTTAACCAGTTCTGAGAAAGGATTTTGTTCAATAATCAATCCTAATCTTTTAAGTCACTCACTGATATTCCACCCTCACATGCTCCAGATATGTGTCAGGGACTCTTTGGTGTCCGTTTAGCTGACTTTGCATTTATAATGCAAACAATATAAAGTACTTAGATTTCTAAAAGTACAAGGTATAAAATGACAGTATTTTGTATAACACCACTAGTTTTCAAGACTGTTCATTGTACATCTTCAGTTTACTGTTACATGATTTCAAATGCATAAACCAAAGCTGGTCTCATGTAACTTCTTGAGACTATGGCTGACATAAAAGCAGTAAGGAGAGGCTTGCAGTGGAGCTGGAATGCTTCTTCTAACCGCCCATGTTAATTAATACATGATCTCGCTGAGTTCACCACACACATTTGAAAAACTGGCAACCAAGAAGGCAGCGCCATCTTTGCTCCATGGTAGGTATAAAGATGGCTGAGTAAATAAGTACCATAAAGGCCCAGAAAATAAATGCTAAAATGAAATGCGCAATCACAAAACATCTTACAGGATATGTGCTATCGTTGGAACTCTTACACCACGCAGGCTTACCCATTCAAATATAACTGTGTTTTTTTTCAAAATGAAATTATTAAAGAAAAGAAGCCCCTTCTAAATTCTATCCTTACCTGTTGGGACAATTGTATGCCTGTTAGGTTAGCGAGAGAGTGACTGGGGTGCCACTTCTTTACACTACGTAAGGCGGGCATCACATGAGGCCTGTTAGGAGGGTTGACTTTCTGCTTTCCCCCAGCCGAGACCAGCCCCACCATAGCACTGACAGTAGTTCAAGGGTGCAAGGATTCAAGCAGGTTACAATGACAAGAACTGCACTATGCCAGGGGTTCCAGGGGGCTGGGCTAAGTGCCATTTGTTTCTTGCAGGGATGGGAGTTTCCACAGTGACTGCCATGCGCATCCTGAAGGGGGAGCTGCTGAACACATCAGGAGAGGCCGCCACACTAATCACGGACACTTTTCCATATCTCGCTCTCTCTAAGGTCAGGCCTTATATATGTATACTCTAGGGACAAACTGAATCGTATTTTTGTGGTTTTAACTATAACTAGCAATGCTTACCTGTCAAAGGTTGGTACAAGAATGGATTTAAAAAATGATATGATTGATATATGTTAGAAAAACAATTATTAAATTGAAGCTGTTGTAAAGATAATGAAATTTAAATGATTAACATGAATACTTGGTAAAAAAATGAATTTACTAAATGACAAATTCAAGAAAGTTTAAATACAAAAACTAATTGTTTTTATTTTCTTTATCAGACAATATTCTCAACTGCACTGTGTATGACTACTTGTGTATCACACTGATCAACATAGAACTGTAAGATAAATATACTACAAAATAGCCCCTTCTCTAAATCGTCTCTATGTCAAACTATGGTACCTCTCTACACACTTTGTTTCTTGCCTGCCTTTTACTGTCCTCATCAGCGTCACATCTTCTCTTCTCTTGACAGAGCCGCTTATAGCTAAGAGTAAGCCCACCTGTTCTAACGTCTCCATATCTTCACATGTCTCAGACTCTCTTGCCCCACGTGTACACTCGGTGTTCCTCCTTCGCTTGTTCTTGGTATCCTTGTGGGTCTCAACCTCTCTTACCCAGCACATCCTGTCTCCATTCTGGCCCCTTAAAGCCTACTTCTCAGACTCTTGTCATTTCGCTGTGCCTTGCTTACCTCCAGTCCAGTTTTTGACTGCTTTGTATGGTAGACGGGCATCCATTTTCTGCTGTGAAAACACCACTTATGTTCTTGTGAATATTTCTTTGTCTTTGAAGGCATCTTGGATTGCACCTTGTTAGTATTTAGCAACTCTAGGAGCTATTCGCTTTGTCATAAAATGCTCATTTTTAACTTTTTTTGTGGAAATTAAAAAAAGGAAATGTCACAAGCTGGAATTGAACTTTGTTTGTGTCATCATCCCTACCACTGAGAAACCAGAGCCAAACTGACCAATCAGATTGTTCAGTAGGACTGGACACACACACACACAGAATAGCGTTAGCAATGCACTGCTGCCTTACAGATCCGGATGCCTACGTTTGAATGTGGTGGATTACGTTCAATCTGCATTTTCTCCACTTATGCCTCCCTTCTCCCCAACCATATGTGTTAGGTGAACCGCTGGTGCCCAGTTCATTGTTGTTTCCTGCTTTGTGCCCAGTGCTGAAGGGATGGACTCCAGCGGATTTCAGAATGTTTGGTTATATAGACATTTACACGGATCCTTTCAAATGACAAATATCGTATATCAAAAAGGTTTCAAATTACTGAGTACTTGTTGTGCCTTCCAGACCTACAACGTAGACAGGCGAATCCCTGACAGTGCAGGAACTGGAACTGCATATCACTGCGGGGTCAAAGCTAATGCTAAAACTGTTGGGGTGAGCGGTGCAGCCGAGCCGTCCAAATGCAGTACCACATTTGGAAATGAAGTTACATCTGTCCTGCACAGAGCCAAAGAACAAGGTACCTAGTCAGAAGTGCTTGGCCTGCCGTTCCTGGCAGGAGGCTGCACTTGGCACAAAAATTGGCAAGAGACATGAAAACCCAAATGAGGAAAACGGGTGCATATACTGACTCTCTGCTTCCTCTTTCAGGCAAGTCTGTAGGAATTGTGACCACCACTCGAGTACAACACGCTTCTCCTGCTGCTTCCTATGCCCACTCAGTGAGCAGAGACTGGTACAGTGATGCTGACCTTTCCAAGGATGCCATCGATGGAGGGTGCAAGGACATTGCGCTACAGCTGATTGAGAATACAGACATCGATGTGAGCCATAGGTTACAGCTGGACCTTCACTAGCCTTGCAGGCAATTCAGTGGAGAAGTTTGGGGGAATGATGGGACTGGGGATTGATGTCATATGTTGAAGCACGTCTCTGATAACAGAAAACAATTTTATATTATAATTATGATTATTATTCCTCTAACCCTGAGCTAAGTAAGCAGGTTACAAAAAGAATGGTTGAATATTTCATCTGGTAGACAGCACTTCATCACAGCGTTCACTCACTTGCTCGCCCTCAAAATCTACCAACCTGGATACAACATAGTCAAGAACCAAGTAGATAATCTGCAGGCGGGCATGATGAGGTCAGGCTCCCAATGAACACAGAAAGCTGATGTGCTAATGCTGATTTGCTTTAGGTGATCCTCGGTGGAGGTCGGATCTACATGACTCCTCAAGGCACTCCAGACCCTGAATACCCAAGCAGTACTTCATCAAAAGGATTGAGAAAAGACAATAAAAATCTCATCAGTATGTGGCAGGAAAAACACAAGGTTTGTTTATGTTTACTCCATTTCTATTTGTAGAGAAATGAGAGCCTGAATGATTTTTTAACTTGAATTCTAAGCACCAATATAGAAAATATGAGCTGACACCTCCACAGAACGAACACTAGAGGGAGCCTGTGCAGCACATAGGACATAAGCACCATGACCCAGTGATCACGACGTCTGTCCTAGCTGGTACCTACTCAAACTGGCCACTGCTGGGTGCTGTTTGACAACTGCACTCCTGGAGAATAAAAATGCTATTGGCATCAGGCAGGCAAAAAGAGCAATGAACACTCAGTGGGCTTTCTGCTCAGTCAAACATTTAAGCTCCACATTGGCGTGGGGCATTTGGGTGCTGTGTCAGGCTTGATGTACCCCATTTGGTAGTGGCGGTCTGCTCTTTAGTGTAGGAGATTCTGGGCCTGGCTTATATATATACTGCTCAAAAGAATTAAAGGAACACTTTTTAATGAGAGTATAGCATAAAGTCAATGAAACTTATGGGATATTAATCTGGTCAGTTAAGTAGCAGAGGGGGTTGTTAATCAGTTTCAGCTGCTGTGGTGTTAATGAAATTAACAACAGATGCACTAGAGGGCAACAATGAGATGACCCCAAAACAGGAATGGTTTAACAGGTGGAGGCCACTGACATTTTTCCCTCCTCAACTTTTCTGACTGTTTCTTCACTAGTTTTGCATTTGGCTACAGTCAGTGTCATTGCTGGTAGCATGAGGCGATACCTGGACCCTACAGAGGTTGCACAGGTAGTCCAACTTCTCCAGGATGGCACATCAATACGTGTCATTGCCAGAAGGTTTGCTGTGTCTCCCTGCACAGTCTCAAGGGCATGGAGGAGATTCTAGGAGACAAGCAGTTACTCTAGGGGAGCTGGAGAGGGCCATAGAAGGTCCATAACCCATCAGCAGGACCAGTATCTGCTCCTTTGGGCAAGGAGGAACAGGATGAGCACTGCCAGAGCCCTACAAAATGACCTCCAGCAGGCCACTGGTGTGAATGTCTCTGACCAAACAACCAGAAAGACTTCATGAGGGTGACCCAAGGGCCCCATGTCCTCTAATGGGCCCTGAGCTCACTGCCCAGCAGCATGCAGCTCGATTGGCATTCGCCATAGAATACCAGAATTGGCAGATGCACCACTGGTGCCCTGTGCTTTTACAGATGAGAGCAGGTTCACCCTGAGCACGTGACAGAAGTGAAAGGGTCTGGAGAAGCCATGGAGAACATTATGCTGCCTGTAACATCATTCAGCATGAGCAGTTTGGTGGTGGGTTAATGATTGTCTGGGGAGGCATATCCATGGAGGGTCACACAGACCGCTACAGGCTTGACAAAGACACCTTGGCTGCCATTAGGTATCAGGATGAAATCCTTGGACCCATTGTCAGACCCTATGCTGGTACAGTGGCTCCTGGTGCACGACAATTCCTGGCCTCATGTGGTGAGAGTATGCAGGCAGTTCCTGGAGGATGAAGGAATTGATACCATTGACTGGCCACCACACTTTCCTGACCTAAATCCAATAGAACACCTCTGGGACATTATGTTTTGGTCCATCCAATGCCACCAGGTTGCACCTCAGACTGTCCAGGAGCTCAGTGATGCCCTGGTCCAGATCTGGGAGGAGATCCCCCACAACACCATCTGTCATCTCATTAGAAGTATGCACCGATGTTGTCAGGCATGTATACAAGAACACAGGGGCCATACAAAGTGCTGTGTACAATTTTGAGTTGCTGCAATTAAATTTTGGCAAAATGGACTAGCCTGCCACATAATTTTTTCACTCTGATTTTTGGGGCGTCTTTGAATTCAGGGCTCTGTAGGTTGATCATTTTCATTTCCATCAAACGATGTGGCATCCTTTCGTTCCTAACGCATTACCCAGTCTATATCAGTATAGATATCCAGGAGGATTTCTTTTTCCCATTGAGATCTGATGTGTTTTCAAAGTGTTCCTTTAATTTTTTTGAGCAGTTTATATAACTTATATTATTAAGTTAAATAAGTTATAACTTATATAATGTGCTCCAGAATTAAACTAGTAATTTCACTGCTCAGGTCAATGCCCAGCATGTCAAAATATTTTTGCCATCCTCTATGTTACTGGTTTAGACCCTTAAGCAGATCTGAAGGTTTGTTGGAATTGTGACAACTAACTGGTGGGGGATTTTACTGGCACTCCTTAAATGAGGATTTGTGATTATTCTCGGAAGTATCTTGACTTAAGTAACTTGCTAATTTCACAGCTAGTAGCCTCTGTTGTCAATTTCCACTCAGCAGTTTATAACATGCGAGTAAAGAAGGAAGAGTCTGTACCGTACCTGGACTCAAACTACAAAGGCCACTGTGGGGTGTCAAACACTTGTATGCTATGGTACACTATAGCCAAGTTCAACCTAACAGTCATACTGTACCTACATCCTCATATCTGCCGAATTGAATTATGGGTCATGGGCAATTGGATTGTAGCCCGGTAGTACAGTAAATCCCAGAAGCACCGAGTGCACAGCAAAAGAATGAAGGAAAAAAAACACAATTAGTTATATATGCATTAAGTTTGTTACACTTGATTGTCTTCGACTATAGCTAGCTACTGACATTTTCAGTCATATTATGGTATTCCATTACAGACTTGCCAGGGCACAGCCAGTTCTATTCCTTACAATCCTTACCTTTAATTATCAAGCCTTACTGGTGCCTGGGATGTTCATGGAGTTCCTTTTCACTCAAAGGTCTAATAAGCAGTGACCAGAACTGAAATGTGATGCCTTCAATTATAGAAGCCATTGGACATCTGGCGTCATACACCACAACACAAACCATTTGCTCCACGTCCCTTCACCCTTTTCATTTAGTGTTCTTCATGTTTTACATTTTCTTTGACTTGGTTTGTCCTTTTCTACATTTACACACCACTTTCCCAAGATCACATTTCATTTTGGTACTAGGGGGAGCCTCTTGGGGGCTATCAGACAAACAAGCTGCCTTAAAAAGATAGATAGATACTTTATTAATCCCAAAGGGAAATTCACATAATCCAGCAGCAGCATACTGATAAAGAACAATATTAAATTAAAGAGTGATAACAATGAAAGTATAACAGACAGTAAATAACTTTGTATAATGTTAACGTTTACTCCCCGGGTGGAATTGAAGAGTCGCATAGTGTTGGGGAGGAACGATCTCCTCAGTCTGTCAGTGGAGCAGGACTGTCACTGAAGCTACTCCTCTGCCTGGAGATGACGCTGTTAAGTGGATGCAGTGGATTCTCCATGATTGACAGGAGCCTGCTCAGCGCCCGTCGCTCTGCCACAGATGTCAACATGTCCAGCTTTATTCCTACAATAGAGCCTGCCTTCCTAACAACTTTGTCCAGGCTGCCTCCCCAGCACACCACCGCGTAGAAGAGGGCACTCGCCACAACAGTCTGGTAGAACATCTGCAGCATCTTATTGCAGATGTTGAAGGACGCCAACCTTCTAAGGAAGTATAGTCGGCTCTGACCTTTCTTACACATCGGTATTGGCTGTCCAGTCCAATTTGTCATCCAGCTGCACTCCCAGATATTTATAGGTCTGCACCCTCTGCACACAGTCACCTCTGATGATCACAGGGTTCATGAGGGGCCTGGGCCTCCTAAAATCCACCACCAGCTCCTTGGTCTTGCTGGTGTTCAGGTATAAGAGGTTTGAGTCGCGCCATTTAACAAATGTGCTGTTTGCTCTGATCTTGCTTCTATTTTATCATCTTTGCTGAACTCATTAATTGCTGTTCTCAGTCTCATCAGCTCTTTTCTTTTTTTTTTGTCAGTCAAAGGTAGCTAAATATGTGTGGAATAAGATGGAGCTGGATGCTGTTGATTTGCGGACCACTGACTACCTCATGGGTAATACTGCTTATCTAAGACTGTTGGAAAGACTAATGAATTGGGGATAGGCAAACTAAATGTGCTTCTCCAATCCAGGACTTTTTGAACCAAAAGACATGAAGTACGAATTGAACCGAAACAAAACCTTAGACCCCTCAATTGTGGAGATGACTGAGAAAGCCATCGAAATCCTCAAAAAAAACCCCAAGGGATTTTTCCTCTTTGTCGAAGATAAGTTTCTAAACATTTCAGACCAAGCCTCAGTAGAATGATAAATACTCACATGTGCACTGATGTGTCATTTAAGCTGTGCTTGTGTGCCTCCATGTCATCTGTGGTGGCCATTTAATTGGCCCCTAGTCTGGCTGACGGGGCCATTTTTACATTTTTTATCTGTAATGCGCACCAGAATTAAACTCTTCTCTTTTTTCTGTTTTTTTTTTGCAAGTGGCAGAATTGATCACGGCCATCATGACACCAAGGCAAAGCAGGCCTTGACTGAGGGGGTGATGTTTGACCAGGCAATTCAGCGGGCTTTACAGATGATCGATGAGACTGAGACCCTCACAGTAGTGACTGCTGATCACTCTCATGTCTTCACTTTCGGAGGAAACACGTATCGAGGCACCTCCATATTTGGTAATTATTCTTTCTCATCCGTCCCTAATGACCACTACACCTGACTGAAAAGTTAAATGTTACATTGGAGTCCAGGCTAAGAGCGTCCAGTCTAATCTAAAAGTCACTCACACGGTGCTCATGGCATGCGCAGAAGCTTTGGATTACCAGTCTGTGGTGTGGCCTACATACTGTACGTAGTACGTAAGACAGGCTGTGTGGCTCCCATTAAATACTGTGCAGTGTTCATGGCCAATTTACAATGAATTGGTTAGTCCCAGAGCACAGACAGAGCCAGGCAGACACGATGACATGAGAAAATGTCATTGTAACCAAGATGTTGGTGAGGTTTTAGATAGCAAATGGTGTAGGGGCTCAGCATTCTATACAAGGGGCACTAATAAGACAAGAAAGGTAACAAAACCTATAAAAGTTAAGAAAGCTGATACAACATAAATAAAGAGACTAATTCCAGCAGAAAAATGAAGGTGTAAAATAATGAACATATAATGAATTGTTTTTAGATTCAATAAAATGATTCAAACCTGAAAGGTGTTATACAGTATAACCTTTTCACCATGCTGATTAAATAACATGTTTAAAACGTGTCAGTGCAAGCTGGGAAAACAATAGAAATGCAGTCTCTGGCGTGCGCTGCTATACTTTGTGAGTACTTTGTGAATCTGAAACATGGAAACTGTACATAAAGCCGGAAATAAAACTGTAACCTAGCAATGGGAGGTCATGTTTGCATGCCTTGTGCTTGTTTAATGGTCATTTATTAGTTTAGCAGTTTAGATTTCTTTTTTCCTCCCCTTTAAAGCCCAGATTGTGTCCTTGCATTTTGCTTTTGTCAGAATTTAAGATATAGGAAGCCCTGCCTGGCTTTTGACTTCAAATACCAAAGTGTGTGCACAAAACTGGAGATAAGCATTAGGGTAAAACTTGGTTTCTTACAGACCTCCATTTTACATGCGCCAGTTCACTTGCAGAGTTCTCCTTTGGTAAATCATTCCAACATCATCAAACTGCACAAAAAAAAAAAAGAGTTAAAACGTCATCATCTGCCATCATAAATCTGAGAACAAGCATGAAGCCTGTGATCATTTTCTTGTGTTTTACAAATACATGAGGTCCTTCTTGTGCTGTGAAATAACATTCATCCCTTTTTAACATCCTTGACCTGAGCCACCAATGATCCGTGGTGTAAATGCTGGCCATCGCAAAACCTGGCCGCACAGTTTGAACTTATCTAGCTGAATGAAAACTAAACTGACGCTTATCGATATGTTTCAGTTACTGGATTGCACGCCACACACTCTTTTCTGCTTGGTTGTGCAACTGAGCCCTGCAAAGGACCAGAATACCATTACGTGTGCCGCATGCCTTGCACCCAATGCTGCTGGGATATTAATAACCGAGTTTCTGCATTCTATTTCAATAAAATAATCATTACTTTAAGTTACTCGTTACTTTAAAAAGAAATTGGAATATGTAACTCATGTTACTTTTACCGTGTTACCCCAAAACAGCTCCTGAGATTGTGCTGCTGAGCTTAGCGCTGCATTAGCTCGTCAATATAAATTTAGTGATTTCAGAAATACTGAGAAAGATTATTTCAGCCAGAAGAAGAAATAATATGATCAACCAAGTAGAGTATTTACCTTCAGGAAATGTAACTTGTGGATGCGTCCAGCATTTTCTACCCATGCTGCTGGATGCGTGCGTGAATCTAACACACGGGCAGGCTAACAGACTTCAATGGGCAAGTGCAGACTACAAGACCCTTGACTACATCCTGGTTAAAGGTCTGCATGGCCAGTTAATCGGGTTACTCACAAAGACATCTACCTCTATTAACCTGATTTCTCAGAGACCAAACACCTTGTTTCTCTAACCAGAATTAGGGTTTACATGGCAGGTTTCTGGGAATAACCGGTTATTAAAGTGCATGTAAATGCACTCACTGTCTGCTTGTCTCACTTTTGAACTGACCTGTCACAGGAAGGACAAAGGGTAAGGTTGCTGTGCGCCACACAGAGGGTTGATTAATCGAAGCCTGCAATTGGACTTTCTAATCCAGGAGCACAATTGGACGTCCATAGTGAGATCAGGATGGGTGACACAACCAAGCAAAAGAAATGCAGTGGTGCATCTAGTTGAGTGCTATGGACAAAAACTTCACTGGTATGAAGGGATCATTTTGGGAGAAATGTCATATCTTTCACTTATCCACACCAGTCTCGACTAAATCAGTTTACAAATGCACGACTGTCACATACCCATGGTTTAGTGGCGTAGCTGAGGGGGGCAGAGAGGGCGGTCTGCCCTGTGTGGCATTATTGGCCAAAAGGCTCAGTACAATTCATGTGTAAGCAGCAGGGTTCGGAAAAATATCACTCATGAATGAAAATGGTCAAATTCTCTGATTTTTAACCACAAATGTTTGAAAAGTAATGTTCAGACTGTCCTCATGTGACGGCATCAGACACAGCAGTTGAAATTTCTGAGGCAATAACAAAAATAAAAAACAGTACACCGATAATAATTTCTAGGAAGATAAACAACTAATTTATAATTTCGTTTTGTTATCAATCCGAATGTGTTCTTGTTCTGCGCAGAAAACATCCCCACCTATCACTTGTACCCTACTTTGGTTCTGGTTTTCATAGCGTAATTATATTAAACTAATAATTAGAACACGGCTTATTAGTGCGTCTTTACTATATTCTTGTCTAGTTGATGCTTATAAATATATATAAAAAAATGATTGCTGTTTCTTTATATATGAATAAATCTATGCAAAATTTATCTTAATTTTTCTCTATACGTCATTTTAATTTTCTATTTAAATAGTTTAACATATTCAGATATGTTGGAGGGCAGCAAATTGATGCCCCGAGCGGCACGAACTCGAGCTACGCCACTGCCCTGATTACACCATTTTATGACAACCCATGGACTGGAACTCTTACAATCCTTTATCTTTTTTCCATTCCTTTGTACAACCTTGCATGCTCATCACTAAACTGGTTTGTTGACTGTCAATTAGAATGGGTGACCAGTGTCCTAAAGCCCTGTCATATGGCAGCATGTACAACTGAACATTGTGCTTGCAGTTTGTAGGCTGCTGGACACCTTGCTGTGATCTCTACTTTGATGTCTGGACAGGCCTACTTTATAGGAATGGCCAACCATCACATTGAGTTTAATGTACACTTGTGGTCTGATGCAGCTTAAGTCCAATGGATTTCTGAACAGCGTACTCACTTGTTGTTATACTACATGTTTCTTTATGTCACTATATCTGGACAGTACTGTTATGAGTTTTATTCACATGTGCATGTTAACTGTGGCACACAGAGGCTCAGCAGTTAGAAGTGCTAGCCAAGCATTGGATTAGATAGCCAAAGACAACTGGAGGCTTGTATAGTCAGCTTAAACACAGGTTAGGGTATTTCTGTCCTCTATCAGCACAAACCTTCTTTCCTTCTTGGGAGAATGAGAATCGACATGTAAGCACTATGATATTTCTGTATTTTGTGGGAGAGGAATTCAGCACTTGTTTGGAGACGGAGAAGACCAACAAATGAAGCAAGAACCATATAAAAGGTCTGGACAGTGGCCAGACCCTTCGAGGCTGTGCCGACACAAGGTGTTGGAAACCCTCCCAGCGTGGGGACGGAGAAAATGGCTGACTGTGTTGATCCAGATTCCCACCTGGATAAAAGTCTGTCCATATGCCTCCCCGTCTGTAACCGCGTAAAACATCAGTAAATGTAAGCTAAAAGATATTTTGTCTCATGTGATTCTTGTACCGCCGTAATCACTATGGGAGGGATATCGCCTTTTCTGGTATATTATGATATTGTTTAATTATTTAATAAGCCACAATATTAAAAGAACACATTTCCAAGAGAGCTAATGCCTCTGCAGGAAACACTTGTACTCATTTGAAATGTGCGGTCAAGGTAGCATTATTAGTTGGACTGATGATGATAACATTAAGAATTCAGTACTGTTTCTTTGTATTGTTATTTTGTGAGCCTATTGTATTCAGTAGATAGATAACTGGATATGGTTTACTCCACCATGACCTAACACAGCAGCTACCACCCTGAGCCACTGTGTAATTTGGTATGATGTGATATTTCTGAAAGACTTGGCACCACTCACAAATGAAGTAGGAAAAGGACTACGAAAACCTGTCGGAGGTGGTGGTCACCTAGCATAAGCAAGCAGTCCTCTTTAAAAAATGTCCATGTCTGGGTGGCTTCTAGCCAGATTGGGGCCGTAACCAATGCTGCTTAGGGCCCTAATAAGGCTAGAAACCACCAAGGGTGAGGACATTATTAAATTAATGGCAACAGCAAACACTTAAAAAACAAACCTCTAAGTTGCAGTTTATTATAAATGAGCCTGCTTGTGTCATAGTGGGGTCAGTGAGCTGAACCTTTCTTTTGTCACCATACATCATCTACAATCTTCAACTACTGTGGATTTTGCTTTCTTCATATGTTAGCACTCGGTGATTCAAATTCCAGGTGGCCTGGTGTGGTGGTGTTTACCACTTCAACCCGACAGCTCTAGAAGCTTAAGTTCAAAACCTGCTCCAAACACTGTGGCCATATGGGAGTTTCTCTCGGTTTCTGCATTCTTAAAACAAAGTGGTTGAGTTGAGTTTTTTGTTTTTTTGTTAGTATCCTGCTAGGTATTCTACTATCCATTAAGACTTCTAGTTTGTCCACATATTAAGAACATTTTGAAACCCAAAGAACCCATTGCATATGCACATAACCCTTCCCAGAATGAAATGGCTGTCAAGTAATGGCTCTGCCCGGAACCACACAACACAGTAAAGTGCCATTTTAGAACCAGTATTTTTAAGAGAGTGGTTTACTTCCACATCCCAAGTTGGCACGACTGGCAGCTCCACACCAGCCTGGGGCAGGTTCATGCCTTGTACATGATTTTATCAGAGTAGGCTTTAGTTCCATTCAGCAATTAGTGGGAAAAACATACCCTCATATTGTTATTGATCAGTCAGTTGTGCCAGATATGGACTGTGTTACATCCCTGCAAACTCAGCACTTAGGCTACAATAAATGCTTATCTTGTTTAAGATGAGCAGTGCATGAAATGAAAACCTTTGTTCTCAACGTGCTAATAGGGAAAGTCCACTTGACTGTACTCTGCTCTCTCTGAATGAACTACATGATGATGGAGGTGTCCTTTGCAGTTTGGCTACCATCCTAATTGTTCTTGTAGTATTTATGAGCATGTGACAGTGAACTTTATTGCCGCATTACATATGTTATTAGGTTTCATAGTCCACTAGAAAATTTTATTTTTATCTGAATCCAATAATGCCACACAAGAATAAGCTGTGTGAAGAAATGTTTAATAAGGAGAGAGGAGAATGGGTGGGTCTGTATGTCCTCAAATATTTTGGCCTCATCTTTTGCAGTTTAAATGTCAGCAAAACAATTCTGAACTGTCAAACATGAATGGTGGGCCTAAAATGTTTAAAAAAATTCCAATCACAGACTTCCCCACTTGTCAGCCTCCTTGGACAACCCAAGGATGTAACCAATAAACTGATTCTCAGATTCAAGAGTTGACTGCATTTCTTTAGGCTTTCCTTCTCTCGTTCCTTAATGGAGGTGCTTGCAGAGGGTAGGATGCTGGGACTGTTTTGAGTCCAAAAATCTTCCTGCAAGGTGCATTCAGATTCTTAGTTAACAATCGGATTTGCTTAAGTTGGGTATCAGGCTGTGCCACAGGGGTGACTCTTCTGCTTGTGACTTTCATATAAAAATAGAAAAATATCAAAAGCTAAGTGGTTAGAAAGCCCAACTCAAAGGTGGTATTTCTATTGTTTTCGTGGAGCCCTTTGTGCCTCATTTGACTCTCCTACTACACACTGGATGCCTCATGTAATGACGTCCTGAAGCCGTGGCACAGAGCTGGAACACAAAATCTAGATAATACTCCTCGCCTGGCCTGTCCTGAGACTCCCAGAATATAACTGAGAATTAAGATGTTTTGAAATTGAAAGGATTTTATTGCAGTTGGAGCTGCACCCTTCAAATACGTATTGAAAGACAACGGGCACGGGCCTTGAAACTTGCTTTCTAAAACAAAGACAATACAGTGAAATGTTTTCAAAACATGGTTTATACAGTATGTAAGTATGGCAGCAACAGATGAATATTAACATCTTTACTTGTTTAAATATCTCTGTGGTAAGCACTTCTGCCTCACTGACCATGCATCCTGAATTTTAATCCCAGCCTAAGTACTATTCAAAGTTATTGTCTGTTTTTACATGCATTTTTATTACTCTTTAATTTAATGTTGTTTTTTATCAGTATACTGCTGCTGGATTATGTGAATTTCCCCTTGGGATTAATAAAGTATCTATCTATCTATCTATCTATCTATCTATCTATCTATCTATCTATCTATCTATCTATCTATCTATCTATCTATCTATCTATCTATCTATCTAATCTAGTAACCTTTCTATCTATCTATCTATCTATCTATCTATCTATCTATCTATCTATCTATCTATCTAATCTAGTAACCTTTCTATCTATCTATCTATCTATCTATCTATCTATCTATCTATGAGAGGTTTGCACATTCTCTTGGTTGCACTAGGGCTTCATCTCCAGGTTCTGCAGCTTCCTGCCAACATCGCAAGAGATCTGCAGCTTTAGTTGACTAGTGACTCTCATTGTCTTGATATGAGGAGGGTGCACTGTGACTGTCTGGCACGTCACCCAAGTTTGGTTCTGGCCTTGTCCATAGAGCAGCAGAGGGGAACTGTTGCTAACTGTGACTCTGTACTTTAATAAGCAGATTTAAAGCAGAATGAATATATTCTGAGTTTCTACTTTAGATGTATAATAAGGTAAAGTACATGAAAACATATCAAGCTAACATGATTAAGGTTTTCTTGGTCAGCTCTTAGTTTGCGTGTCATTCATTATTCTGTGTTTATAACTTCATTACTCCTACTACACTGTTATGGTTTCCAGACATTTGTGCACACGTTTTTTTCTTTACAAAGAGCTTTGAAGATGATAAAAAAAGAACTAATTAAATTAACAGAGCTCAAAAGGACACCTTATACCTACCTCTGTGGTGATATCTAAATTACATTAGAGTACATTCTCATACCTGTTTAGCAGCATTGAGGTGGCTGCTTCAATCCATCACAGCTCCCATTAACAGTAGGCCAGGTAACCCAACCCGTGTGTCTTTGGGCTCTGGGAAAGAAACTCGCACAGATACAGGGAGAACATGTAATATCCATATAGTTTTTGCTCACACGTAGTATTTCAATTGTGGTCACTAAATTTAAAATGCAGCAGCACTTACCACCATGCCCAAATGCCACAACTTTCCAGATTGTTTTTTTTTATAATTAACATATTTCATGAAGTGTGATTATGTTCTTTTTCTTTTTACTTTTGTGGTTTATTGGTACAGAAAACCTAATTTATGTAACATTTGACTTACATAAGATAGGAAGCATCTGGAGTATAAAATAAATAAAAATGTTTGATAAACGTATTTACTGTGTAGTCTATTCATATACGTACATTTAAGACCAGACAGGAATTCAAAGAAGTGTAATATAACTGTAGATTATCACTGAAAATAAAAGGAAGTACTGTATAGTAAATGTGTATCTTGCCACTCAGTGCTGGAGGGGCTGCAAAACTATTAACTAAATCACATCTCAGATTAAATTAAACCTCACCATGGCTGTACAGCCGTGTCCACTGAAGCACTTTGAACCTTGTTGTGTCCACTCTGTAGCTTTATAAAGTAGGCTGTAGCCAATGCTCAGCTTGTTTTCTTATCTCTCCCTGCAGATCTGACTCCAAAACTTGCTCAGGATGGCTTGCCTTATACAGGCATCTTATATGGCAATGGTCCAGGGTTTTCAATCGTTAACGGTACAAGAGAAAATATCACCACAGTCAATTACAGTAAGTATCCCATTGTGCATTTAAATCCTTAAATCTAGAAAGGCAATTTCTTTATGTATAGCACATATCATATTGACAACCAAAGAGCACTGTAAATATTTACAAGTGTAATATACAGTATTTAAAAGAACAATTACAGAATAACATTCAGTAATACACACATATCTACAGTAACTACACATGCATGTCTATTGACATTATTTCTTTGCTTATAGTTCCTAATTATAATGATAAATGAAAATGTTAAATTAAAGCCATTCGACAGTGGAGTAGAGAAAAATAAAAATGGCAGCTAAAATAAACCTGAGGAGCCCAGTGTAATGGACAGTAGTCAAAACTATTGGTTGAGATCTAACTGGCTGCCCAGGCGAAGCCCTTTCATAGGAATATAATAAATTGGGCACTATTCTCCGTTACTTTTGACTTGGATTATTCCCAAAGTTTGATTTTGGTTCTCTCTGGTATCCATTCCAATGTACCATTTGAGGGATCCCCAGATCATAGTGGTAGAGACACTTAGTTTTACTGCAGGAATGCAAGAAAAGAATAGGAAGAGGAAAAACTCAGACAATAATTTTTGCCCACTATCAAATCTTGTAAGTATGATGCTATTGTTATCTTTGATCACAGAGCTTACATTACTGAGTCCTACACACTCATCTCATAGCTGGTGTCTTAACCCCCTTTCATTAGCTGATGGGACCTGGACAGAATTCATAGCCAAGCAAATTGACCATTTTCTTGAGACAAATGCATCCTTAGAGGTCTCAGCAGGTATACTCTTGGAAACTCTGAAGGCATTTTTAACAGGACAGATTATTTCATATTTCAAACTCGAAACCAAGAAGTCATCTGAGTTAATCAGAAAAATTACCAGAATAGAACTAGAATACGCCAAGTCTCCAAATGAAGGACTCTGTGGGAAAAGACAGGTTTTGCAATCACAATTTAACCTCTTGACTACTAATGAATTGGAACAGCTTTTCTTTAAATCGCAGCATCATTATTATGAACACAGAAAAAAAGCCAGTAAGATCTTAGCTCAACAAATCCACAAGTAGGAAGTCCATAATGCAATAACAGCAATTAAAAACAAAGGTGGCTATGAAATTATTGACCATAAAAATATAACTGACACATTTAGAGAGTAATATAAATCCTTATCTTCTGCTCACTTTAAAGAAGATAAGACACAATTTAATGAGTTTCTTGATTCATTAGAGATACCAAAGCTAAATACTCTTAGTGCTCCGGAATTAGATAAACTTCTGACACAGAATTACTAGATGCTATAAACTCACTTCAATGTGGGAAAGCAGCAAGCCCTGATGGCTACCCAGTGGAATTTTATAAAAAAATATTTTTAAATAAGTAAGCTATTCAAATTCAAATTCCACTATAATTAGCAACATTTATAGAAGCTAAAGAAAAAAAACTTTGACCTCAAACCTCCCAGCATTAATTACCATTTTTCCTAAGAAGAACAAGGACCCATAACAATGTGCATCATACAGACCAATCTCTCTTCTGAATAACAATGTTAAGATACTCTCCACAGTTCTAGCCAGAAGGACTGAGAAATTGCGTCATTCTGCATTATCATAGAGACCAAACAGGATTTATTAAAGGCAGACACTTAATTTCTAACCTTCTACATTTGTTTAATGTAATATATTCACCTTTTATATCTAACACCCCAGAGATCCTATTATCTTTAGATGCAGAAAAAGCATTTGATATGGTTGAATATGATTACCTACTCACCACATTGCATAAATTTGGGTTCAGCCCAAACATATGTGCATGGATCACAACTACTTTACTGAATATTAGTCCAGAAGCCTAAGTTTCTTAGTTTATTTCAGAAAACACCAAACTAGTAAGAGGTATTTGACAAGGATGCCCCTTATAACCTTTGCTCTTTGCAATGGCCACTGAACTGTTGGCTGTATACTTTCGAAATGCATCAGAGATAAAGGGGATTGATTGTCAGAGAAGGACTTGAACAGAACAGAAAATATCACTATATGCAGATGAAATGGTACTTTATATATCTGACCCACAAAATACAGTGCCAGCAGTCCTAAAAGCATTAGCAGATTTTAAAAAGATATCTGGACTTAAAATCAATTTGAATAAAAGCGTGCTTTTTTCAATGGATTCTCTAGCACGTAATATCGGACTGGACACCTTCCCATTTACTGTATCTTAGCAGATCAGTTTAAATATCTAGGGGTAAATATTACAAGTAAATACAAAGCCTTTTTTCAACAAAATTTTTTCTGCATGGAAAAAATTAAACAAGATGTGACTAGATGGTCTAACTCCACCTTACGTAAGCAGGGAGAATCAACATTATTAAAATGACCATCCTTCCCAAGATTCTCTTCCTATTTCAAAGCATCCCCATATATATATTAACAAATAATTTTTTTATGAAATTAGACTCAATCATAACTTTATTTATTTGGAATTTGAAACATCCATGTATCCAAAGGGTGACTCTACAACGACCTGAAGCAGAAGGCGAATGGCACTGCCCAACTTTCAATTTTATTACTGGGCACCAAATACACAAGCTATAAAGACCTGGACATTGACTCAGACTGATGTATATGCACAATCCTGGTCTGTAATAGAAATAAAATCTTGCAGTACATCTTTATATTCGCTGTTCTTTGTCCCAGTTAATACAAGCTATTGTCATTACACTAAAAATCCAATTATCATTCATTCTCTCAGAATATGGAACCAATGTAAGACAGAAAAGTTTTATCTGTTGCATCGCTACAAACATATTCACTATTCAATGTCTTGAAAATGTCTGGGTTTAAGATACTTAGAGACTTGTACATAGATAATGTCTTTGTATCCTATGACTTCTCATCAACACAATTCGATCACTACTTTCAAGCTAGAAACTTTGCTAAACAGAACCTGTCCAGTTTTACTCACCATCCACCTCGTTCTACTCCAGAAGAATTATTGATTAGTCTTGAAGACTCAGATATCATCTCTACAATTTATAGAAATATTTTAAAGTGTCTTCCTTTCAAAGACCCCAGAATACAGTGGGGAAAGGATCTGTCACTTAATATTTCAGAAAAGGAGTGGAAGGAAGCCATGCACAGAATACACTCAAGCTCCATATGTGAACAGCATTCAATCATTCAACTTAAAATCTTTTATCCAGTGCATTTATCTCACTTAAAATTGTTCAAATTGTATTTCCAGGGCAAGATTCAATCTGTGAATGTTGCAATCTAGCTCCAACCTCACTGGCCCAGATGTTCTGGCCATGCACCAAATTAACAACATGTTGGACAAAAATCTTTGCACACCTATCAGATAGCCTCAGTGTCACATTCACTCCTAACCCATTAACAGCTGTGTTTGGTGTTTCCCCAGATAATATATAACCAAAAAAATGATATATAAAAGTCTCCAAAAAGGCTAGGTTAATATCAGAGGATCTAAAGAGATCTTTTACCATTATCAAACTCAACGTACACAAGCGAACTTCTAGAATGACAACTGACAACTTTGGGTCTACAGGAGAAATGAGCAAGGAAGAAGCCTTTGCTCTGAAAAAAGAGCACAGGTTCCACAGCAGTTAGGTAGATTCAACTGAAGTTAAAATTGGGAGTTACGTGTCCACAGATTCTTACAAGCCTTCAGTTATGTTGATGTGAGCATTATGGCCATTATAGTGCAGTGCATTATAGTGTCATTTTCTGCTTCATATCCTGTGCCCAATTCTGCTGGCAAAGGCTTCATCCTCCTTCAACCCTATAAATGGATTAGGTTGTATTGAAAATGAACAAATAATCTAAAATTCACTTGAGCAAAATGTGAGGCCATCTCTAAAAAAAAAAAAAAATGAAGCTGAACGGGATATGGATCCTGCAACAGGAAAGGCTGCAAAACATTTACGCAAGTACAAAACAGAACTGGGAATACCTCGGGATTCCCTCGAAAAAGTTGAAAGAAGTGGCCGGGGAGAGGGAAGTCTGCCCCCGCAACCTGACCTCGGATAAGCGGAAGAGGATGGATGGATGGACAAAACAGAATGGCTTTAAAAGACAAAATGGAGGGTTTTGGATTGGATGAGGCATAACCCTGGTCGAAACTCTACTGAAGTGTGGATATCAGAAAATCATAAAAATCACAAAACAGAAGGTGTTTAATGTGGAGGAATATGCAGGTAATGTAAGTGGCTAATGAAAATAAAACCTTACATGAACTTATTATTGCTCAAGTAGGCAACACCACATATTCAGACGAGAAGTGGATGTGTGTTGTAATTGATTGCATCCTTGCAAAATTATAATTTTTAAAGTATATATTAAATGAGTGTATCTAAACATAGATAATGGTGAAATGTTCATATACACTCAGTAGTTGCTTTATTAAGTACACGTATGTAGCACTGAATAAGACTCCCTTTTTACCTCCAGTGCAGTCGGAATTCAAGGAGTGGATTCAAAATGGTGCTGAAAACATTCCGTAGGATTTTGGCCAGTTTTGATTTCACAGCATCACACATTTCCTGCAGATCTCTACCGTACATGTAACAGTGAATTTGAATTTGAAACTCAGATTTGGATCTGTAGGCAGCACAGGCAGCTGGAGTAAACTGAAGTCATTGTCATGTTTGTGGAACCAGCCTGGGATCAGGTAAACTTTGTTACAGGACACACTATCCTGCCAGATAACTGCATTTGAAAAAGGATGGACTCTGACCATATAGGGAGGCTTATGATCAGCATCAATGATTAGGTACCTTCTGACATTAAAAATGATACTCAGCTGGTATTAAGAGACCAGACAACTTTCCCCATACAATTACACTACAACTACCAGCCTATACTGTACTACAGTTACAAGGAAGGATGAATCCATTAAGTTTGGTTGTTTATGCTGGTGGCTGAAATGGAGATCTGTTAGACTGGGTGATATTTTTCAAATCTTAAATCATATGGTTTTAGCGATCTTGGGCCTCATCTTTTATAGAGCATGATCTTCCGCTGATACAGGTCCTGCACATCACCATCTTCATGATCAGCACACCATTGTGATGAAGAGCTGTAATCCGAGTAGTGTCCTTCCATTCCCTTCTGACTTCCTTCATTAACAAGTTGTTTCCACCAACAGATCACTGAATATATTTTGTGTATCACACCACCCCTCCAAGGTGTTGGAAACACCCCACCTCACAGTAATCATCAGCCATGGTGAAAGTCAACTTATAGCACATCATACTGTACATCTTTTCCATTCCAGTGTTTGTTCAAAGAGCAGCTAACCCAGTATTCCTGCATGCTATCTGTGTGGTGGAGCAGGCTGCTTGCATTATTGAGCCAATAACCCTAATAAAGTGTCCACTGAGTGTAAATGAAATGATTGGGCACAGTTCTAAGGGTTCGCTTACTTTCTCAGAGCACTTCAAATGATTCTTTTATTTAGGAGCTGACGTCTTTAATTATTTTATATCTGGAATTATAAAAAAGCCCAAATCTTCAAGTCCTATGGCACAATGTGGATTAAAGGAGTTGATCATTTTTGCAATTTAAACACAAATATCAAGAGCACACCATTTGATTTCCAAAATTGTATATCGGCGTGCTCTTGTATTCAACTCTTTCTATATGAAATTGAATATTTCCAGTGGGGACAAAGTGAATCTTAACAATGAAACCCAAGTCTTCCCCTCTGAAATGAGGAATGGTAAAATTGCTGGCATATGGTGATGAGTGCATTACTCACTGCTGGGCCAGTAGCTGCGATCCCCTGACTCACATGTTTAGTGTGAAAGTTTGAGTTGTGGGCTTTCACTTAAAACGACATCCATGCTCTGGAACTCCAGAAACACAAAACTCTGCACTGCACTGTAACAGCGGATGAGTGCAAAACACACTTCTAACTCAGATGGCCAAAGATCTGCAAGTTAAATCCCACTTCTGCCTCACTGAGTAAGAATAATAAGAATAATGTCAATAAAAGTCACACTTTAAGGGCATCTTTTTACTCCTTACAAATACAAAACTTAATATTAGACAGTTAAAATAATACCCTTGAATTATTTGTACCACATTTTTATTGGCACATTTCCTGTTAAACTAAGCCTACATACAAGTATTCTGTCTGGAATATGTTCTGTGTAGCCCACCTTTCATTCCTGTCAAATTCCAACAGGCACTGTTTAATGACAAATCTTGATATCATTAAATGGAAAAGTGACAGCCAGTCCTCACAAACTCTAAAACTGTCGGAACGCCACATTCTCCTGGATCTGCACACTACATAGTACAGCTAATGTTCTGTACTCCCCGACACTTCAGCTGACATGCGTTTTATTGCTTTTAAAGCTCTTATTTGACTATATGTAAAATACAGATTTGTCACACATCATGTATGGCCAGTATGTTGCTTGTGACATCTGCTTCCTTTTCTTTTCTAGTGGATAAGGATTATATGCAGCAGGCTGCTGTCCAGCTGGATTCAGAGACTCACGGTGGAGAAGACGTGGCTATATTCGCTAAAGGCCCAATGGCTCATCTCTTCCATGGTGTCAAGGAACAGAACTACGTTGCTCACGCTTTGGCCTATGCCGGCTGCATTAAGCCATACACAGAGTGCCCCCACAGGAATAATTCGGTTACAATTGCTCAAGCTAATTCTGGCCTTGTTGCTGTGCTCCTCTCCTTGTCCTACCTTCTAGGAAGATGAGCTCGGCCATTGAAGAGGCTGATTGAGCCCATTTGGGAGGACCACTGTAACAATCATTCAGCTGCGTATTTGCCTTTCTCAGGACTAATCATGTAACAACACTAACATTTATAAGCACTTTGCAAATATGCTGGAATATGGTGCTAAGTCAAAATGTTTTGATATTTAAAAAGTGTACACTGTAGTCACAAAGCAGTTAGTAGATCTTCAAGTTTACAAGCAAAAGGTGTTATTCCAGCCCATCTCATTTCTTTGGTGATTCTAGAAATATATTATCACCAAGCTTCTTCAATATTGAAGTTGTAAACTGGATCACAATCAGTGAGTGAATTTGCTTTACATTTTCATAACAGCTTCTGAAATGTTCTCATAATGTTTCAGATGAGCTCTGCTTTTATCTTATTTTGTACAATTATTAAAATAGGCAAATTGCATAATTCGTCAAAGAAATGATTTGTTTGGATAAACTCGTGAACTGGACTGACAGGTTTAGCTTGCCTCTGAACACATCGAGCCCACCCTGCTCCATAATTACAATGCCTGCTCAGTTTCCAGTCACGATGGTCCTGCCCACACCTCCGTGGATATGCTTATATGCACACACAAAACCAGAATAAGGCAGAAACTTTGCTTCTTAAAAACCTCCATTTACATGCACTAATATGCTTCTGGAGCTCCTTCTTTCCTAAATGCTCCAACATCATGAAACTGTGCACAAAAAAAAAAGAGTTAAACATCACTATGGCTCCAAAAACAAGCAAGAAGCCAGTGATAATTGTCTTGTGTTTTACAAACATGTCTAGTCCTTTATGTGTCCTGAAGTAAATAGCATCCCTCCTCTTTTTACATCCTTGACGTGAGCCACTGATAGTTCACGGTATCACCATATAACGCTGTTTCAACATATCTATAGGAAATAGCTGGATTAAAACTAAGAGGACACTTTATTTCTATGTTTCTGTTATTATTTCTGTCATTTTGCACATAGCACACTCTTTTCTGTTTGGCTCTGCGATTGAGCCCTGCAAAGAGCCCGCATATTGGTACGTGTGCTTCTTGCCTTACACCTGGTGCTGCTGTGATGATAATAATAATAATAATCATCATCATAATAATAATAATAATGCAGGTATTTTTTACTTCAAAAGATAAGTATAGCATTCAGTCACTCATTACTTTTAAAAAGTAATTGGACTGCTTTATGCATGCTACTTTTAACACGTTACTCGCCACACTGCTCCCGAGATTGTGCTACTAAGCGGACCGCTGTACATTCATCGCACCAACAAAAGTGATATCAGCAATATTGAGACAGATTATTTCAACCTGGAGAGAGGATAATGAGGCTGCCAGAGAATCTGCCTAAGGAAATGTATCTTGTGACTGCTTCTTACCTGCGCCTGCTGTAAGAGCGTTCAAAGCAAATCCGTGTACAGGTGAACAGAGTGCCACAGACATGTAGAGACTAAAGACATTCCTAACTGTAACCCAGTTAAGGGTTTACATGGTCAAAAACCACGAAATCTATGTGTGTTAACCTGGTTTCTCAAAGACAAATAACTCTCTAACTGGGATAACAGTTTACATGGCATTTTAGAAACCAGACTTCTGTGAATAACAGGGTTATTAAAGCACATGTAAACGCACTCGCTGACCCATACGTCATACAAAGGGATACATCTGCAAAAAATAAAAAAATTGGTGCCACTGTTAGACTTAAGCACACCTCACACAACAGCAAGAAAAGCAATCTTGTCCTCCCACACCCCTGCATTTGCTGTTGTCACCAATCATATTAGAGATTTGCACGTATATAATAACAAAAATCATCTACAATTACTCCTTTATGCTATTATATTGCGAAGCAGTGCCCCAGTTATCAGAGGAGCAACACGTGTTGAATATTTAAATAAAAAAAGCATTTTGTCGCTGTATCAACATGTCACTCACCTTTCTACTTTGCCAAGAATTCACATACCTGTATGTTGTTCAGGGTGTGCAACTTAGTGTGATAGATTGCTTGAAATAGTTTCCACATGTTTCACTTGAGGAAAATATTAAAACAAAATTGTGTTTGCGTTATTAACCTCCGGGGCTGCTGTGAGTCATAAACCCAGGCTGAACCCTTAAGTTGCACTTCTGGGCGTGCTGTTCAAATTCCCATCATGGTGGAGTTTAACTGGGTGGCTTTCAGCTGGCAAGGGGCTCTTCCTGTTTCATGTCAAATGCCACCTTAACCAGTCACTGGGGTCAGCTACTTAGAACGCCTGGCAGCATCGCAGCTTTTTTGTCATGACAACATCGCTTTGTGGAAAAGGGCTTTTCAAGCTTTTTACTGTGTGGTGTGGGAACCTAAGATGAAACTGTGAATGTTAAAGACAATCAACTGACACTATGGTGGTGCTATGTCTGTGGATCGTTTTCTTTTTCTTATTACATCATACGTTTGCCTTCCATTGGTAAAAAGGCTGCCTTGCTTGAAGAATCCAGACAGCTGATGCATGGATTTATCTTTAACTAACAAAAGTGTTAAGACCCTTGTTTAAAAAAAAAAAAACCAGCCTAATCTACGACTACTAAAAGTCTGACTATCAACCCAAACCACAAACTATACTGATATGGGTATTATAGTGGCCTATGGTGGATGGTGACAAATGAAGCAGTGGACTGGAAAGTGCAACAGTGAAGGAGTTATGGAGTGGAAAATTATATATACTTTTAGAACTTAACAGCGAAATTCTATAAAACTGTCAGCAAAGATGAAGACAAAAATGACAGAAAATGCCTTAAGAGCAATACTGAAAAGGCTGAAGGAATGAGGGGTGGCAAATAAGGAACAGAAAGGTGAACGCAGCACTGGACACATTTCAGTGGAGTTCATGACAGGAAGCATTTCCTAGGATAAATGAGAGCTGAAGTCCATGTAGGCATCAGGAGACACTATTTTATTACTTTGGACAAAAGAGACAGGAGAATAACTAATAAAAAATATGTATATATTCCTAAATTTTCATTATCCCCTTCAGGCCTTGGGGGCATCCTTAACAGTTTTTCTCCAGTCCACTTGTGGTCCTCGACTCCTCTAACTATCTCTTCTTCTCAACCAGGAAAACCTTTTCTCTTCTCAAAGGCTGATGTGACTGATATCAGGCGTTCATATCCCTTACAACGCTGAACAACCTATGCAACACTTTAAGAGCTGAATTTAATTTAAGGTGGCTAGCTAAAACAAGTCACGCAAACAGTGTATGTTCTTGATAATGACTATGGCAGGTATGTCAGAAATGGGGTTTGTAACCACAAAGTTGTCAATTCCAACCCAACTGCTTTGAAATGAAGTTTCGTACGAATGAGAAGCTGTGAAGATCTGTATCCTGTTAGTCTACACTAATGCCCATGTAGTGGACCTTGAGTGGAGCACAGTCATGGTTCCCAGGAACACTTAAAATTCTATTCTTGTATTGGCTCATTATGAAAATGTAGCCCTAACAGTGTAAAAGCTCAGAGGACTGTGGTCTTCTTAGTTTGCAATGTGAGGGGACTTTGTCAAAGCCACAAGAACTTGCTTCTTGTCAAACTGCAGAATGGTTGCTATATTTTGCATTTTCTCACAATGCAGCACATCCTACGAGAGACAAATGAGATAAATAAGGAACTGGCATAAAGGCAAATAGAACAAATGGTGAGAAGGTTGGAACAAGAACACCAGCCTGCTTATCTATGCCATCATTTAATGTGATGCGATGCATTGCTAATCTCATTGCTTCTGCTTAAAGTCTCCCTTTTTGCTTTGACCCTTTTCTTCATATTTTTGTGCTTTCTGCATACCTTCTGTACGGCCATGGCTTAGACATTTCCGATTTCTATCATGAAGGTTCCTGTTAGGTTGCACAATTCCTGGCACTTGCTTAAATTCCAGGGTTTCTCTAGCTATCTATTATCTTTCATGCCTAATTTCTAGAGTGAGGAGTTCTCATTCTCGTTTGTCTTTCCTGTGCCAACATGCTTCAGGGAGTCATGACTCCACGTACTGTACAGTGCATCACAGTTTTAATACATTTCGGTTTGTGCAGTTCTGTTGCTTCCTGATTTTCACTTTCCTGTAGTTTGTGTAATGAATCCTGCCCCAGCCCTACACCCCATTAAGTCTGCACTCTCTCCCATCAACGTTTCTTTATCAGATTTATTAAAGTAGCAGCTTGTCTGGAATTCACCATATCATACATTCCTCCACTGCTTCTTTTGTGTTTTGTTTTTCATTCTTCCAAAGGTCATATATGGATCCTTTAAAAAACTAAAATCATTATCTGCTTCCAAAAACAGAGATAAAGTTAGAGTTTTACAGCAAAATGCAGCCCTCTTCATTTATTTGCCTGGAATTCTATAAGCTCACGGTTGTTTCCAGTATTAAATCTGCCTTTGGTCACTGAAATTTATTTCCAAAATGTTTTGATTTCTTCATTGTGTATTTTAATCCCAATCTTAGGTCTGTTTTTTTCATTTTCCCTTTCCTAGACAAACATTTACCTATGTTCAGCTTTCACCTAGAAATCTCCAAGTGTTACTTTATTTGCATTATTTTTTTTTATCAACTGTTTCGCACGTGCTGCTAGAAAAGACTCTGGACCCCTCAACCCTGAATCGGTTTAAGTAGGTTTGAGTATGTTAGGCTATGTTATTGGTGTATTCCTTTTCTTAGTAGAGTCTCTTTACACACTAAACCACAGCACCTTTTCACTTCAGTATTGCATAAGTAGGATCCTTCTACTCCTGTAGTCAAGTGCTACATGGGGGATCCTCCAGCAGGTTAGCTGGAGTTGTGTATACTGGATTATCATCAGAATTACTACCTGAAGCTTCCTCCTTTATAATTTTGGGTGTAGGGCAGCACATTCTAGTCTAATGTTCACTTATTTGCATCCTTATGAAACAATCTCAGGAACACTACAAATGAAATTGAATCATACATTTTAAAAGACTGTCTCTGTGAGGCACAGGGTTACATGCCATGTATGGTCCATGGTCTGCTTCAGGGATTTTTAATAGACTTTAACATTCCCATTCCAAACAACTGCACCATTATGTGAATCTTGAACTCATAATAAATGAATACTCCAATAATGCATTTATTTTTTAATAGTTTCAACCCCTGCCTCTTGAAAGCTGTGCCACACACAGCACCTGGACCCAGTCCATAAAGAAGGAAAGGCTTTTTATCCGACTGTGTTCACATTTCTGTTCTCAAATGGAATGGCCTAGACAGTAGAACTACAGAAAAGTACAGTCTTGTTGGGGACTGCCACTGCACCTTATCATCTGTATCCAAAGGTGTCATTGCTCCTCTGATTTTATGATTTATTTTCATTATTGTAAGGCACTCTGTCTGTCATATACTGTATATTGTGGTGGATGGCCGGAGTTCTTGACTGGGGGAGAGAGTATTTTCAGGACAGTTTCTCCCCAGGGCCGACCGAGGGCAGCCCTCTTGGTTTCAAGTGTGGCATATGGACATTTCCAGGGCCTTATTTGGCCACACTTCTGCCATCAGAGGAAGCTCGTTGGACACCTGGAGTCCATCCAGGTGCCCTATAAAGGAAGCCAGTCCCCACCATTCAAGGGTCAGAGTCAGGAGGAAGATGGACTGGCGGCAACGAAGGGACTGTTGTGTCATATTGTGTCTTGGTGCTGGTGATTTGTGCGCACCCTGTAAATAAACTGTGTGCTGGGTGTTAAACCTGTGTCCTGCCTGTTTGGCTTTCACAATATATATAGTCTCAAATAATCGACTGGTAGTAATATATGTATATATAACAACCAGTCAAAATTTTCTTCAAATTTAATCAGTTGCAATGAATGACTTATAATGGTGAAAAGGTAAGCAGAAAACTGCATGAGGTTTACATTTAAAGTTTAGGTTACCAAAAACTAGAAAAAAGAAAATATCAGAATATTACAAATGGGTCTTCTTCAGGGAACAACTGATAGGTTAAAACCTACAGATGTTATGCAACAATTAAAGTAAATTAAGCCTTGCAAGTTGAAGCAAACAATTTACACAGGTGTCCCAACTTCTGCTGATTACTTAAAAACCCTCTGAAGAACTGTTTGAGCAAAATTCTGGTGTTAATGGCAAGAAAATTGCAATTAACAAATTAAATAAGACAGAGCATCATTACCTTAAGAAGTGTAGGCCTTTCATTTAGAGAAATTGCAAGGTCTGCTGGATGAACCTAGCTTTACCTGAGTAATACTAGGTTTATCCAGTTTTGAGGTTTTGCCTATAACACACACACACACACACATACAGTAATCCCTCGCTATATCGCGCTTCGACTTTCGCGGCTTCACTCTGTCGCGGATTTTATATGTAAGCGTAACTTAATATATAACGCGGATTTTTCGCTGCTTCGCAGGTTCTGCGGACAATGGGTCTTTTTACTTCCTGTACATGCTTCCTCAGTTGGTTTGTCCAGTTGATTTTTATACATGGGACGCTATTGGCGGATGGCTGAGAAGCTAACCAATCAGAGCACACAGTTAAGTTCCTGTGTGCTGAATGCGATGTTAACCAGGAAGTCTCGTCTCGCTCATTCAGCATCAGCGTGTTTTGCTGTGTAAAGAGTTAACTTTTGTGTTTATCTTTGTGCGTAGTCAAGCCCTTCATTATGGCTCCAAAACGATCTGCTCCTGCTACTGCTTCAGGGGCCGTGCCCAAGCGCCAACGGAAGATGTTAACGATAGCCGAAAAGATAAACATTTTGGATATGTTGAAGGAAGGGAAAAGCTACACCGCTGTAGGACGCCATTACAGCATCAATGAGGCTACGATTCGTTTTATTTAAAAAGTAGGAAAGGAATAGAAGATCTACGGCCGCAGTGTCCTTTTAACCAGGGTGCAAAACGAGTTGTAAGTGGATGCAATAAGGCAGTAGTCTGGATGGAATCTGCTTTAGGGATTTGGATTGAAGAAGAATAACGGCGGTGCTACACAGTCGCCTGAAGAGGCTCCTTTAGAAGGGCTGTAACGCTCTCCTTTGTTGTGCAATAAAATTAAACTCATCGTTATCAGACAAGTCATCGTGTCATTGTTGGTGAGTAACCATAAATAATTTTCTACTTACTGTACTTAGTACATGTACGTACGTTTAGTGTCACTGTACACTCATTTACTGTATACAATTTTTCTTGCATTGTACGTATTTATTGCTGGTGGCCTGTCTATCGTAATGTTTGTAACATATGTGATATCGGAGACACTCAATATCTTTAAAATAATATTTAGGTTTTACTGTATATAAACAGTGTGTTTACATACATAATTTTAATGAATCTTACCTAATATCTAAGAAAATACAAAGGGATTATGCTGTATAACTGCAGGGAATATTTAAAAACAGTGTGTGAGAGTTTATAAGGGCTTAAAATATATAAAAATAACTATACAAACATATGGTTTCTACTTTGCGGATTTTCACCTATCACAGGGGGGTCTGGAACGCAACCCCCGCGATCGAGGAGGGATTACTGTATAGAGATACTAGCAAAATACCCGCGCTTCGCAGTGGAGAAGTACTGCCTTAAAATTTTTATTAAGAAGAAAATTAAACCTTTTTAAACTGAGGGAAAATATGCCAATAATTATTTGTTAAGGATCTCTTTGTATACCACGTTGTCAGTTCGGCCCTCTGGTTGTAACATGACCAAGCTGTGCGCTGAGCTTACTCTTGAGCATGCAATGTACAGTTGGCCATGTGAACAGTAATCTTGTATCAAATCTCACAGCTTGGATTGCTGCTGTCATAATCGGTTTGAGTTTCATGGTTTGTTTCAATTACGACAGTATTTGTAGGACTTGATGTGTTGAAGTGACATTTGGCATCTGTCAAGCGTTGTAAGTATACAACCGGTTTCATCGATAAAATCTCATCCAGCTTTTGAGAGTTTAAACATTCATAAACATCAAAGTGTCCACTACTGAAATCGTCACCTGTGAATCTAAGATGTTTAAGAGGCATTGGCGGTTGTCCAAAGGTGTAAAATATTTGGCCATTTCGGTACACTTGAAAGCGACAACTGAACAATTCAGCGGCAGCCATCAACTCACATGCAGAACCATAGGTGAAGGTCTTAAGTATTTCACTCTTATAGTGCTCCTGTGTAGTATAATCATCTCCTGTACCGTCATCAGTCCACACCTTGAACCTGTCCCAGTCATTCAATACATAAGACACAATGTTTCTCCGGATATCAAGAGTGAGCCTGATATGACCGTGCAATATGTAACAAAGAGAATGGAAAAGGCAGGTGCAATCTCTGGGCATGGAAACCACTCGGTAAGTGACAGTTCTTTGATCGAAGGTGATCACCTCGATAGACATGTTAATGGGGGTACGGTTGGAATGATAAAGGAAATGGGTACCTGAGCAATGTAAAGTAAGTCTAAAATACCTACACAATAACTATAATTGTAATAAATGAACAATAAAACAGCGGAGAAGCCGTGGATTTAATAAAAAGGCTGTAGTTATCAGCAGGGAGACGTGAATCCCATGGCGAAGCAAGGAAGGAAATGTAGAGACTGGAGCGACGGACAGCCTTATATAGGCAGGCTGTCAACAACGTGGGAGGCGTTGGGATGGGGGATCCAACGCCGCCTCACACGGCGACTGAGCTGCAGGCTATGGACGTATATATGTACGTAAGTAGGATTCAGTTAGCGTTGGGAACCCGCGTACCAAATTTCTTGAAGATGGGCCCATAAGTAACAAAGACCGTTGAAAAGTTCAATATGGCGGCCGACAGTGGCATCATACCACCGAAATAAGTACCAAATTTCAGCCTTCTACCTACACGGAAAGTTGGAGAATTAGTGACGTTGGAAAGTTTAATATGGCAGCTGACAGTGGCGTCATACCACCGAAATAAGTACGTACATTGGTTTCGGTTAGCGCAGGGAAGCCGCCTACCAAATTTCGTGAAGATGGGACTATAAATAAGAAAGTTCAACATGGCGGACGTTGTCGACCGTTATCGACCGTTATGACCGTTACGTGTAGAATTTCGAAATGAAACCTGCTTAACTTTTGTAAGGAAGCTGTAAGGAATGAGCCTGCCAAATTTCAGCCTTCTACCTACACGGGAAGTTGGAGAATTAGTGATGAGTCAGTGAGTCAGTGAGGGCTTTGCCTTTTATTAGTATAGATTTATAAACAAGGGACGTTCAAAAAGTTTCTGCACTTTATTTAACTCTTTATAAAGAAACTCAAAAACAAAGTACATCATTTTTCTTCAGTCACCTTCGTGCCAACTTTTTAATGCCCAATTACTACTCCTCTTACCTTCACAGTTTCCAATGAAAATATATAAGTGTGGAAACTATTTGAACAACCCTTATGTGTATATTTTTATTTAACACAACTATTATAGAATTTTGCGCTGCTTTACTGGTTGAGACTGAACTTTGTTTCAACCTTTACTTAAATTTTAAATGGAATTCATGAAGATTAAAGAATTTTTCTACAGCCCCAATAGTTTTAGCTTTTCTTCAGTTGGGCAAATGTAACACAGCAATGCTGACAAACTCTGAATGGTCAGTTTATTCCACAGCAAAACCTAAGCCCAGCCAATCTCTTTGCCTTGGGGATCCTCAAGTTCAGACCTGAACACCTGCAGGCATGGGCACAGGTTCAGCCTGTTTCAGGTTTAAACCCACTTCATCCAAAATGATATTTTATGACATTTGCAACTGATTGATTATACAGCAGAGAGAAATAAAGTATACATGATTCATGTACTTTCCCATCAAAAACTAAATTAACTCATGGCTTCACCTCCGGCTACAAATTTTTATTAAAACATAATTTCTTAATTAGAAGCTGATTATTGCTGAAGCAACATTTTTGTGCTTCATTTTCATTAACCCACTTATTAAGATTCCCAGCCCTTAACACTAAAATCATTGAAGCCTACAACAAAAAAAAACTCATAATCCCAGGCCACCTTAAATTCCTTTGCACCTCTCCATTAGTGTCTTTGGTGTTGTAAATATGTCGATCAGCACAAACAGCAAGCAGCCTGCTACCCCATCTCACCACCAACACAGCCCAAGTTGCAAAGAAGATTCTCAGAGCTCAAGTGTGTTTATCTGGGTGTGAAGTGCCTAGAGTTGTATTGGGTAAATAATACAGTATAAAGTCATTTGGAATACATGCTTTTCATATGTGATCTGTGCCTACAACGATCTATGTAAATGTAGGATGACAGGAAATGTGAGGCAGGAATTGTTGAACACATACCTAAAACAGAAACATTTTTCATGTTTTAGTAATAAGTGACAAAATGTAGACATGAAGTGTATAATGTGTGAAGACTGTAGTCCAAATATCAAATAACCATTTTCACAAAAGGTACAAGTATAACAAAACAAGCGCGCTTTTATTCAAGAATATAACCAAAGAAAAAGAAGTTGGCTTAGGGTACAACATTGACATGACTGCTTGGATTGTGCAGTGGTAAGAACTGCTGACTCAAAATCAAGAGGCTGTGGGTTTGATTCCTGGGTCCTCCAATTACCATTTTGTGTAGTGAGCTGCTATTTTTATTGTTATTAAATAATAAAAACATACATTTGATTTGTGTCTGTAACAGCTGGTGTAAATTTATGGTACTTATAAAAGTTAGCATTTTTTTTTCTTTCAGTTTTAACAAACTTATTTTGTTATACCACCTCTTTTTTTTAAAAAAACTGTCAGATCTTGTAAGTGAACAAGATGGGACTGGGAAAACTGTGGACGTGGGTGTGAGTGGTGTACATGACTGGGAATAACTGTAGATGTGAATGGTGTTTAGAGACAATGGAACTGGAAATTCTCTGATCTGGAGGGATAAAAGCTGACACATAAACACTTATGAATCTGCCTTCTTCGTATCTCACCGTCACTTGAATTTTTTTTATTCATTTTTTTGAGTGTTCCTGCTCACGCTGACTTAGTATGTACCTTCTGGTCCATGATGTCAAAGCTGTACTGACAATAAACAGAGACATAGGTATATATGATATTTTGGAATAACTCATTTTATGACCTGTATAGTACATTTCAGAAAACATTGTAGCACTGATGCAATATTATTCATATTATTCATATTCATTTGCATACCTTCATGTGGTTGTAATCAGTCACTGCATTTGTTTGTTTTTTTTCCGATCTTGCCCAGTCTCCACATTTTGGTGCATTGGGGTGTTTCCTTTGTACTCCAGGACATGGAGAGGAAAGAACAGTACAGTGGTCAGTTCCGCGCTATATGCAATCATCAAATTCAAATGTTTAAGAGTTCACACACACGCAAGGACTGTCCTTTCTGCGTTTACGACATATGTACCTGTTGTAATGCGCACACTTCTCTCTATGCTGTGGTTTCTATTACATTGAAAGGGCACCTGACACTGACCGAGTTTTCTTTCCTGGGGGAAGCGGCGGTCTTGGAACAGAAGCCTGCTGATGTTGCATCCTGCTTTTCTTTTTCCATCGCCTTTTCTAGTAAGATGCAACAACGAAGTTCCTCTGCAAGGTGAGCCAAGAACACTCTTCTTTTATCAGTGGACCCGTGCATGCCTTTTACAGTACATGTGCGTTGATCGGCGCCAGGTCAAGCTTGTTGTAGCACAAGCAACCGGCCACCTGCGTGCTCATGCTCGCACTAAATAAGCCCACGCCTTCTGGTGCATGATGTCAACGCAGCACTGGGAAAAGAAAGAGACAAATATATGTGACATGTTGAAGAAATCATTTTATGACCTGAATAGTACCAATCAGAAAACATCATCGCACTAATGCATTATTATTTGAAAACTAACAGCCTCCTCAGACTACAGTATATGACATGACATATATTTTTCATGGATGTTTTGAAGCTATTTTCTGTTGTTCAGTATTGGCCTCCATTGATAGCTGTTGTATCAGGAGTTTTGTAATTTCTGTTCTTCATGGAAATTGACCTTGGCCATCACAATAAAAATTATGGGGTAAGTAACAGATAAAAATATTATCGTTTTTTGTGTAGAGAACTCTAAATCTAAATAAGCACAGGCATTATACATTTTGTAATGGTTTACATTTTTTGCCATAACCCACTGTACCTCTGTTAAATGTGCTATTAAACCTGTTACTATGCAAATGTACTTCCCTCTCGAGTTTGCCTGCCGGGTCTCAGATCACAGTTTATTTACCCTTAATATGCAGCCAGTTATGATCAACTCCTAAAGTGCACCATAAAATGGGACAAACTGTAAAAGATGGATTGCTTACCATACACGGGCATGAGATGACCCTATGTCAACTGATCTGTGTCTCGTCTCAGCGTGGTGACTACTACCTTATACCAAAAAGCTTTAGGCTCCTTGTTCACCAGCTTACTCTGTGACCTTTTGCAAATCATTTAATTTGCTTCTGTTCCAAATGTAGGAATATGGATACAACTGTGTTATCAATTTACAAGTTACTGTGTATCCTCATTAAAAAATTCAAAATGAAGTTATACTACAGGACAACAATAACCACTCAGTTATAAACACAGCTTAATGTCTACAGTCCTGATGGCACACATATTTCTTACCAGTATTCAGATAATTAATAATATTTTATTACCTGGGATTGTCTTGCGTCCTATTTATGATTGACTACCCAAAGATGTTGTAATAATTTCATGTTCCCACTATTGTAACATGGTAAAGGCTGGCTTAGTACATGAGTGGATGGATCACTGATACTGTATATCTAAATACTCTCATACACTCACCTAAAGGATTATTAGGAACACCATACTAATATGGTGTTTGACCCCCTTTCGCCTTCAGAACTGCCTTAATTCTACGTGGCATTGATTCAAAAAGGTGCTGAAAGCATTCTTTAGAAATGTTGGCCCATATTGATAGGATAGCATCTTGCAGTTGATGGAGATTTGTGGGATGCACATCCAGGGCACGAAGCTCCCGTTCCACCACATCCCAAAGATGCTCTATTGGGTTGAGATCTGGTGACTGTGGGGGCCATTTTAGTACAGTGAACTCATTGTCATGTTCAAGAAACCAATTTGAAATGATTCGAGCTTTGTGACATGGTGCATTATCCTGCTGGAAGTAGCCATCAGAGGATGGGTACATGGTGGTCATGAAGGGATGGACATGGTCAGAAACAATGCTCAGGTAGCCCGTGGCATTTAAACGATGCCCAATTGGCACTAAGGGGCCTAAAGTGTGCCAAGAAAACATCCCCCACACCATTACACCACCACCACCACCAGCCTGCACAGTGGTAACAAGGCATGATGGATCCATGTTCTCATTCTGTTTACTCCAAATTCTGACTCTACCATTTGAATGTCTCAACAGAAATCGAGACTCATCAGACCAGGCAACATTTTTCCAGTCTTCAACTGTCCAATTTTGGTGAGCTCGTGCAAATTGTAGCCTCTTTTTCCTATTTGTAGTGGAGATGAGTGGTACCCGGTGGGGTCTTCTGCTGTTGTAGCCCATCCGCCTCAAGGTTGTGCGTGTTGTGGCTTCACAAATGCTTTGCCGCATACCTCGGTTGTAACGAGTGTTTATTTCAGTCAAAGTTGCTCTTCTATCAGCTTGAATCAGTCAGCCCATTCTCCTCTGACCTCTAGCATCAACAAGGCATTTTCGCCCACAGGACTGCCACATACTGGAGGTTTTTCCCTTTTCACACCATTCTTTGTAAACCCTAGAAATGGTTGTGCATGAAAATCCCAGTGACTGGGCAGATTGTGAAATACTCAGACCGGCCCGTCTGGCACCAACAACCATGCCACGCTCAAAATTGCTTAAATCATCTTTCTTTCCCATTCTAACATTCAGTTTGGAGTTCAGGTGATTGTCTTGACCAGGACCACACCCCTAAATGCATTGAAGCAACTGCCATGTGATTGGTTGATTAGATAATTGCATTAATGAGAAATTGAACAGGTGTTCCTTTAGGTGAGTGTATACTATTTCAAAATTCCAAGATCTCCAGATTGCACAATGCTGGTGCTGAAGGATGAAGTCAGAAGTCTAGAGCAACACCTAGCCTTCTCCTCCTCTGCTCAGCACTGGTTAAGCAAACATCACCATGACATTATTACACCAACACAAAATCTTGGGCACAGTCTAACTTTTTCTTCCATCCTAACTTAAGTTAAACATATTAGTGACAGCTCAACAAGTGAGGTCATCGGTTTGCTTAATAAGCAGCTTGCCTCTAAAAACCAAACTTATTTGTTAAATTTACTGCCTTAGTTTTCTACGTCTGGGCTATTTGAGTTAACCCTTTGGGGAGGCTAGCTTGACCTCAGGTTAATAACAACTCCAAAGCCACAGCATTGGCTTAACCCACTATTGGCCTGCCATCATCTGCAGAGAATGAGCACTACATGTTTACTTTTCAATGGATGACCTAACATTTTTCTGGTTAAAGCTCATCAACCACATTGCCGTGTGGCCATGCCAATGACAAACTAACTCGGAGTCCTGTTAGAACCATCAGCTGACCACTGTAAAACAATGACTGCCTACCAGCAGGGTGCTTTCTTGATCATTAGGAATGTATTATAGATAAAAGAAGTCTCTTCATCTGCTCCAGGGTCCCTAACATTTGAACAATGGGTGAGAAAATGGATTTGGTAAATTAGCCTGGACTACAGAGAGCGTTAAAAACAAAGAGTGAAGTGCTGCAGAAATGCAGAATAGCTAAGTGAGGAGATGAGGGGGAGATGATGATCTAAATACAAGGCTTAAAGGTGACTAATGACAGCCGTCTGGCACTCATTTATCAATAACAAAAAAAAGTCCATTCCAGTTTATTGTTTATTTTGCCTTTACTGGATTATTTACCATGTGTATTACCTAGGACTGTAAGGAGATCTGATGGCATATCACTCACTTAATGCTCTAGCCACACTCAAAAGAAATATTACATCAAGCCATTTTTACACGATTGTCCTGTGTGAGTGTAGGGAACCAGAGATTAAGTGGTCATAGGTTGTTTTATATATAAGTTTACACATGAATGAGTACAATTAAATGGTAATAACAGTAGTAGTAGTTGTATTGTCATGCATACAGAGTACAGTAAAATTATCACATGCATGTCTGCACAACACGTGCCGCCACCCTATAGAAATTCTTAGACGCCTTAGTGATGAATGGATGCGTCAGTACTGTAGTTTTTGCTGTTCCATCAAAGCTTCACAAACCCTGACTAAGTTCTTGGTCTGCTTACTGCTGAAGCAGAATTTGCATGTTCTCCCTGTGGTTTGGTGGGTTTTCTCCAGACACTCATCGCATATTCCAAAGAGGTGCATGTAAGACAAAGTGGCCATTTTAAGTTGTTCTGATTTGAATTTAATCTACTTGGTTAATCTCTGAGCCATTGTGTTGAACCCCTAGAGCAACTTTCAGGTCAAAGGTTTTGCTCAAGGGCCCAATAGTGTAGGGTCCCTTCTGATGTGAGTGATTATGGGGGTACGCAGGGCTGTGCTCTCAAACGATTGGCAGACTGTCAACGTTTAGTTCCTGCCAAGTGCCCAAATCTGCCAGTGACATTTGATTAGGCTAAGTGGAAAGGGCCAATTGGAAGGACGCATTACTTTTAAAATACACATCCGTGGGGAAAAGGGGATGGTGTTAGGAAAGCTGACAAGTCAAACACATTTAATGCTCATGTATTTGATTCATAAACAGTGAACTCACAGCAACAAATACAGAAAACCACAACAAAGTAAGGAATACCTTGTAATTATGTGTTGGAATAAGTAGATGAATAAAATGGACGCATAGATGAACAGAAAGGGAAAAAGGAAGGAATTCCAGTTTCAGGCAGTTTCAACTGGCTTATTGATTATTATTCATTGGGGGCGGTGACTGTGAAGGAGGAGTCAGATAAAAGTGGCTGTGGGCAGACGGAGTCGTTGGCCAAAGGTATAATAACTCCACTTTCAAATAACTGACTGCACACCCTACAGAGTGAAGGAAAAATAAAACAAAACAAAAGAAATCGCAAAGCCTGTCCTTTGCTCTCATTGGCACCAGGATATAAAAGAAAGTTTAGACAAACAGAACAAGTTCAGACGCACAGACCATGGATCACAGCAAGACCTGGTTAGCTCTGGGACTCCTGCTTTGCTGTTATATGAAACTCTCCTATGGGATTATCCCAGGTAAGTGAATTTTACTACTTCTGTTTTTATTGGATATTTATGCACAGAATTATTTTTTGAATACTGCTTATATCATCATGCATGCAAGCCTCAAAGAATGCTTTGTTTTTAACTAGTTAAACCGAGCGGATGACTGTGACAAAGCTCCTGTAAACTGCAGACATAATTGCATGATTTTACATAAAGAAAGGCTAGAAGGCAACTTTCATATTGAAAGTTAATTTTCATCTCTTTACAGTTTCTTTCTTTCTGTAGATGCACTTCTCTGCTGTTGTCCAAAAAAGAGAGCATACACACACCCATAGAGTCTTTGAAATAAGTGTAGCTAGCACAGGACACCAAACATAAAAACTCTGAAAGTGTAAAAGAAAATGATATGTGAAGTTTAAAGCTATAAAACCCCTGAAGAAATGTATACAATGACTAAGTAGATTCTTAATTTCATTGCTTACCTCCACTGTGAATACACACTAACCCACCCTGCCCTTATGGTGCTTACTTACTCAGCAGACTTGTCTATTTAAAGTTTTTTTTTTTTTATTCAAGATGTTAATTTAGCAAATTAGCTTTTTTTATGTAAGGAACAAAAGAAGGTCACATAAGGCAATTCCACCAAGCAGCACAGTTCTGAGCCTTTACATCGTCCTTACATCCATAGCCAGCATCTGCATAGTCAGTAGAGCTTGTCCAATTTGCGTACACATTTCTAAGATAATGGACAAATAAAAAGCCTCCATGGACTCATTCCCTTCCTCCCACTGATGAGTGAGAGGTCAAACTCCATTAGAGGAATAACATGTAAAAAATATACATGGTTTAAAAAAATATGAATCTCTTTGAGAGCTTCCACTGGATGAAATATAATACTGAAAATAAGTGTCACTAGCTCCTTTTTTGCTAGATGCTACACAACAAATGTGTGTGCCATCCCACTGGTGCTGCCAGAGCTTTAGTATTTTGTCCTCCACATGTTCAGTTGAATTCCTGTACGTCCTTCTTTCTAGCACTCCCGTTTTTTTTTTTATTTTATTGATTTTATTGTAATCATTCCATACAAATAGATCAATTTTTATGAAAAATAGGATTGAAAACAAACCAACCCCCACCTCCGAGAAAGAAAGCATGGCAACTTAAAGCTAGTAAAAATAAATAAATCTATGAGTTTAATAGGTGGATAAAGGAAGAGATTCTGCTTCCTCAGTGCTTTAAGAGCTTATTCTAAAATATTATTGATTAGATCCTACCAGGTTTTGAAAAAGTTCTGTACAGATCCTCTGAGTATTTGATTTTTTCCAGTTTCAAATAGTATAAAAGATCGGTCTCCCACTGGCTTAAAAGAGGAGAGTTGGGATTCTCCCAGTTTAGCAACATAAGTCTGCATGCCAAGAGTGTAGTAAATGCAATCGCAGTTTGTTTGTCCTTCTCCACTTTAAACCCATCTGGAAGAACCCCAGACACAGCTGTTATTGGGTTAGGAGGGATTGTGAGTCCAAGGCTGTCTGCAAGGTAATTAAAAATTTTGGTCCAGAATGATGTTAACTTGGTGCAGGCCCAATCTAGCACACCAGTTAATCCGTGATCCGGGCACTGTGCTATATTTATGAAATGAAAGGTGTCAATGTGACACACAACTGTTCGTCTTCTAACAGTGAAAGCTGTCTAAACATGTGCCTTTGAAACGTTTAGCGGTTGCAGTGCTCTTTGCGTTTTAGTGAGTGAAATGTTTGCAAGGAGGCGGAGGAGTGGATACCCAGTTCATGTTGTCAGCTCTGGCCTTTGCAATGCCCTGTATGATTGATATGCCAAGTAGCATAAATTGACCACATGCATGTGATGGGGGACTGTTTACTGCTTTGCTCCCAGTGCTGCCAGGATAGACTCCAGTCTCACAGAGCCCTGAATTGGTCTAGAGGAATGTTATGCAACTTTATCCTTTTGAGTTGTCCATTTCTGTGACAATTGGTTAATATTTCTAACTCTTTACAGTGTATTATTTTGGCCATATCGTCATGATCTTTAGCCCCCACACAGAATTTTAAAAGGTGAATGAATTAATCGGCTATATTAAAAGCTTTTTCTTGTATGCTCACACTGTTACTTTTGTAGAACTGGCCATGTAGCCATGCTATTGGGGAGACAACATCAAAATTAGAAAATATTTACTTTGGTAAGCTTTCTGCAGCAAAATTAATTTACAAGATAGTTTCCTACATGAACAGCTGCCTATGTTAATGTTTTCCTGCATTCCCCCTAGCTATGACGTTATTCATATTGTAGCACTTGGGGAGGTAGACGTCCTGTTATGCCCTATAACACTGTGGACCTTCATCTGGGCATTTCACATTATCCTCCCCTGAATGCCAGCTCTAATTCTATATTAGCTATATTTGTCTTCTCTCAAGATATTTAAGTAAAGGTTCAGTTTTCCGCCGTCACTTACAGGTGCTGTGTTACACATGCTACCTAAGAAAAATGGCACTGTGAGTTCTACCTAGGGTAGCAGTCAGTGCGAGTGTCCATACAAACCCTCATAAGAGAGAGACATGTGTTTGAAACAAGTGTAACTAACCCCACAATACAAATTTAAGGTACATTTTAAGACACTTAGGAAATGAAAACATGTTTATATTTGGGATTTCTTGTTATCTGAATTTTTGACTATTTGATGTACATTAGAAATACCCATAAAATAATAAAGGATTAAGTGTGAATATTTTAAATGTCACCTTAAAGGTTCTGATTTGCTGCACATACAGAATAACAACTTGTTTCATTCTTATGGAGGTGCAAACAACAACTTGTGAATGTGAATAAATCTACCCATCCATTTTCTGAACCTATTTAGCCATCTTCAGATTCACAGGGAGCTGAGCCAAAGCCTATCCTGTTAGGACTGAGCATATAGGAAGAACAAACAGTAGGCTAGATAGCAAGTGCATCTCAGTCCACAAAGAGGGCACAATAAAAAATAATAATAGGATATTTATTCTATTTATTCTTATCCTTTCCTAATGTAATGATAATAAATTCTAGATGTTTTTCTTGTGCTATGTGACCTTAATTCAAAGTGACTAGAAACTTTCTAGTTCTTTTAAAACAAACACCCAGCCAAACTTTGTATACACAATCCCTAAGAGTACAGAAATGTAATACATTAACACCGGCTTTAATAAATAGCCACTGATGGCCTACATAAGGCTCGTAACTTTGTGCAGCCCAATAACATAAACAGCAAGGCAAGTGATGATTCATGGAGCACTCTGTCTTTACAAAAGCAGTTGCCAGAGGAGTTTCATTAAACATGCAAGCAAATTTGACCAGGGGCCTCACAGTTTAATGAGCAGTAGTACAGCCCACAAGAATGAAAGAAGCACGAGGACAGAAATAATCTGTGAGTGTAATGTGCGAGTATTCGCTTGAACTTTGCAGCAGCACTCTCTCCGAGATCTTTTCTCACACATTTTGAATTTGTTTTGAAATAAAGCTGATCACGGTAATGAGATTCAAAAAAGGTTCCAAAAATCCATGCACTCTGAAATTAATTACTTTCATTTTGAAAGTGCTGAATTCTTTGCAAAAACTAAAAAAATAAAACTGCAGTATAGCAATAAAAATCAATGTTAATTTCACTTCCCATTCACTTAAGATACCAGCTTTATTGGTAACAGCTTGAAGGTTTGTTAAAAATGCCCATTTATAAAGGTTATCTATCATAAAAGCTGTCAGGAGCTCAAACTGCCTATTTTAGAATGAAGATATGGTGACAATGGATGTCTCATGCGTTCTGCACTCTAACTACTTTGTAATTTCACATTATGGTTTAAAATGAAATCAAGCAAATGATATAATTTTGGTAGTACGTTATTTTGAAAACACATTTCAATTAGTGTGTAAAATACCCTTTGGTAATCAAAGAGTACTATTAGCTGGCTGAACACTGAAATCTTATTCTGGCACCGTGAAATAGACAAGAAATTAGCTGTGGAGAAAACCATGAATTAGGATTCAAATATCTTAAATAGACAAACTGCATCATAAATGAATACACAATCAGCAAAGAAAAGCCACAGCTTCGCCTAACTTCTAACCAGTCTTTTGATGAAACATGTAGACATTGAGTAACGCTCAAACGGATACTTCACCACGAAGATGGAGGTATGATGAAGCAATTTACCACTCTGGCACTGGCAGCAATGCATTTTCTGTTTAGTTAACAGCATAGAAAGCAGAAGGAATTAGGGTTTCCCTCAATGTGAACACTGTCAGTATCACAGGATGAGAAATCTCTTGTCACTTTCTTCTACCCAGTGCCACACTTCTCAGCATCGCTGTTGAGGTCAACACAAGCAACTAGGCCTCCATGGAGTTCCTATTTATCCTTTTTCACTGAAGGTCTCTGTTGTTTCTCTGAAATCACCCTGAAACTAAGCAAAAGATTAATTAGGAAGTGGCCGCATTTTGCACCTTGATTTGAACTCGATCTTGCATGATGCAGATGTCTTTTACCTTTTAATAATGGACCAAAAGTTTCAGGATACAAGGAGGTACAATCAGATAGTTTACTCAAAATCTCGTATTTCAGTCTCTTTGTTCTGTGCAGCCATCTTGGTAGTGATGCGTTTCTGTTTTATCCCCAGTCCCGTGTAGTCCCCATAATGTTTAATTTATTGTTACGCAGTTGATGGCTGACAGAATCTGGTGTTCTCTACATTGCATGTCCATCAATAACGAAAAAGATCAACTCCACCGCCACCTATCAAAGATGTGAGTAGAACAGTACAGAGTTTGGTAAAAGAACACCATGCCACCAACCTGTGTGTCATCCTATAATTTGAGTAAACATGTTGTGTCATTACAATGATATCTGTCATGATATGGTTACGTATTCAATTTTTCCTTTTTAATTTTACTTTTTCATGTTTAGGGTTTTGTTATTCATATGCATCTGTTTATTTCTGCTATTAGTTTTTTGAGATTCTTTTAAGGGTCCCAAAAATATTTAGAGTTGACCCACATCATCATTTTGTTTCTCGTTGATGCCGCCATTTTGTGCAGTATTTTTGTAGCAGTTACTACAGGTAACATTTAGTGTTGTGTGTATAACTAGGGGCCAAGGGCATAAAGGTTTGTTCCACACACTGCCTGACACTCAAGAATATAACAAACTTGTTCGAGTTGCCTTTCTTGTTGAACTTTCTGGCTTATAGAATTCTTATTTTGTTGTCAGATTTTGATTATTATTTACAACCCTCACTTTAGGCAAAGGACTGAACAGACATTTGGTTAAAGATTCTAGGCTTGGCTCTCAATAAATGTTTCATCTTCTGAGTGCACAATCTTTTATTATTCCTGCATAAGCAGTAATAATATTCAAATTGAGACAAAATAAAACTTCTGAAAAACATTTACATTAAAATCATACAATTTACACATAGGAACACATGCCAGGCTAATTAAAAAAAATGATTTGCTAGTTAACATCTGCTCACTAATTAGATAAATGAAGCATAAATTTATAGATGACAATAAAAGTAGTGCAATTCAACCACGTGCTTATAATATTTGTAATGTAAACACATTATTCCAAAAACATTTTGCACTTTTACATGGAAAATAAAAACGAAATAGGTTGCAAATAATACAGTCCACAAACAGATGCCTGCAAAGCTTAATTCCGTTTAACAGGTAAACGTAGTCATCTTTAGGTGTTTAACCGGGTGCTCACGTGGGCAGAACACCAAATTTACCTTGTAAATCCCAATCAACAGTAGCTAATGAAGCCAAGGGATCCATTTAATTCACACATCTGAGCCTCTTAAGTTGGATTTTTGACAGTCATTGGTGTCAGGATACTAAAGTTTCACTCACAAGTTGCTCAAAAAGCACTTAGTATTTGATGCTGTGTCACCAGTTTCTTCAGGAATATTACTAATTTCACAAAATATATTACCTGTATATGTGGGAATGTGTCCTTATCTGGTATATAAATGTATGCAAAATAAGCAAAAGTATGAAACACATCGATAGTAAGACCGAAGTAAACAGATTCTTATTACCTTAGTTTTGATGATGATGATCTATCAGAATTTTACTTTAGTTGCAAAGTTGACTTTTGCAGTGAAACAAAACAACTAATCTGCAATTATACAACTCAAAAAGTACCTTGATGACCTTGCTGGTTTCAAAAAAATCAATTTTGAGCCAAAGCTCTTTAAAGTGATTATATCCACTCCCTTTATGAGGCAAGGATTAAACTACATTTCAAGCCTGTACTCTTTCACGTCAATGAAATGGAAAAGCTCTTGTAAATTTGTCCGGGGATATTCACTCTCTGGAGATAAGCTAGTGTAAGTGCTACCACACTTGCAACATTCCATCATATTCGGCGTTGTCTTCTTTATTACAGAGAGATATTTATTTTTATAAACTTTGGTGTCAAAGAAAGGCAACAGAGTGACACAGTAGTTAGTGCAACTGTCTCAGAGCAAAACAAATACGAGTTTGAAGTCTGTCTCAGACACGGCTTCTGTGGAGTCTGCACACTCTTTTCTGGTCACCCTGGATGTCTCTCCGGGTAAAGATCAGATGATCTAATAATGCATCACTGTGCTCATCAGGAACTTTTAAGCCCAATTGTCTTCTTAATTTGCAGTCTATAAACACCCCTACATTTTTTAGCATACTAAATTTTTTGTCTGTCCAATTATTAACTTCATATTCAATAAATGTAATCTTAAGGTATTTATAAATACTTTTAAAAAGTACAAATGTACAATTTACGTTTATTTGGTTAGTAAGTTATCCACTGATTGCACACATCTTTGAATTTGTTTGAATTCAGATGTGTAGTGATTTAAACTGCAATTTCCGCTTGCATACAGTGAAATGCATCTTGTCAGATAGCATAGAGCACACAAACGCACAAGTTACAAGGACATTTTTGTCACATTTTCTGATATCTGAACTTATTTTGACAGAAGGCTTTCCAAGGATGCGTTTAGATGTGGGGTTTAGATTGAAGGGCGTACCCAACATTAACTGGAATCTGTACCTGGCATGCAATCTAAACTTAGATGTGAATTTTGCCGCAAGGAGTAGCATACTTACATTTCTGTGGCAGTCTGCCAATTGGTGTTGCCCTGTTTTGTTTGTATGACATTCTGTGTCGGTTTTTCTTGGAGCTTATTAAATATTTTCTACAATTTTTGTGATGAGTGATCATAAAGAACTCCAAGTCTGCGTTAAGTTTTGTTTTCTCTTAGGGAAAACAGCTGCTGAAATAGTAGTGATGCTTGAAACTGCTTTTAAAGAGGAAGCTTTAAGTAAAACACTGGGCGAGAAGTGCTTTTCATGTTTCAAACGAATGAAAATGTCACTTGAAGCCAATCAAGATGTGGCCAACCTTTCACGATTAGGAATGACAAAAACCTTGAAAAAGTTCACAATGCAATTTATGAAGATCGTCACTGGACTAGTGAAGAGATTTCTGAATTAACTTGTGGGTCTTGGAGTTCTTGTCACCTCTCTACTCGCCTGATCTTGCTCTGTGAGACTTTTTCTTGTTCCCACATAAGACAAAAGAATGTTTTTGTACCGTGGAGGAAGTAAAAAAAAATTGCTCCAGGCATTGGACAATGTTCTTCTTTAGCAATTCCAAAAAAGTTTCCGCCAGTGGGAAAACTGTTGGGACAAGTGCATTCATTCACTTGGAGAGTACTTTGAAGGAGACTAAAGGTTCAGCAAGTAAAAATTATTAAAACATTTTTTTTCCAATTCCAGTTATTTTTGGGTACCCCCTCATATATGGTTTCCAGGCTGACCCTTACCCTGGAAATGATCCTAGAAATGACCAAAGGTTTGAACCTGCCTGAATCCAGTGTGTCTGTTACTCCGATTTTACAAACAAATACAAGACAGGCAGAAGCAGCCAAGCCTTGAAAATATGAAAGTTCTCAGCACTAATGGAACCTGCTGATTACCATACTTATGGCCACATATCAGACTGGAAACCACCTCAAGTAGGCAATTATGATATGTAAACACTCATTTATTACTGGCCTAGTGGTCATGAAGGTGATAGTCCTGTACTCAAAGCTTTATTACTTTTTTGCCATTTTGAAACACTCTATAATCATACAACTTCCAGTCCATAAAGATGCTCAGCACATAGGTGAAGAAGACATTGGCAGAAAAGAGTGTTCTGTGAGGCATAAGACAGGGTCAGAGAAAACCAAAGGTAACAAAATATAGTAGCCTTTGCCTTTATATGTATTAAACATGAAATTATGTTCTTTAGCTTGATATAAGCAATATACAAGTAACATTCTCTTCTAGAACGTGACTAGAAGTGTGACCTTGATCTGGTTTCGAGTTCTAGTTGAAAATGTTTATAAGGAGAACTGGGGGAACTACCCCATTAGATAGATTGAGAGCAGACCATTAATGATAATCCAGTAAGTCTGCAGGTTTGTTTTATTCAGTTATTACTTTATGTGGTGGTCACTTGTTTGTTTTGCATTTTGAATTACAGTAGTAGTCTAATCATCACCCCCATCTGAAATGTGTTTGAATATTGTCAGGATTGTCTACTATATAATACAATGCTAAGGTCTCGTGTGTGTGTGTGTGTGTCTGGGCACGGTCACCCTGTTCAATCTGCTTCATCAGTTTGGCTTTGGTAATGTGATCGAAGGTGGAGGCGAGTGGGAGACACACAATGAAGAAAAAAGACATAGGAGGCACACTGAGAGTTGCCTTTAAAGACAGGAAGCATAAAAGCAGACCGGAGGCAATTAAGGGGAGTCTGAGAAGCAGGCTTTATAGGAACGCACTCAGCAGAAGGACTCCCAGGCAAGAGAGCTTCAGACATGTGAGGATACAGAGGAAAGGTGCTGAATGTATACATTAGAAAAGAGATATCAAATACAGCATTTTAAAATGTATTCCATTTCCTGTCTTCAGGACAGGTAAAACAGGGAGTGTCATTATATAAGGTTGGAAATGTGCATTTTCAAGTGAAGCATTGTTTCTAAACAAAATAGAAAAAAAAACAAGCATCCCTCCAGCAGATTCCAATAGTGGCCAATGGGGCTTTAAAAGAAATGTGAAATAATAAAGTATTACCACCATCAATAACCTTTTAGCCCACAGGGGCACAGGACTTGGGAACTGGAAAGTTGGCTTCATGAATGGTGCAGGTGTGGTTGCACTTTAATGGTGAATCAAGCAATCTGACTATGCTATCTTTCATGGTAAGATTATAATTTACTGAAGTACAGTATGTCTAGAAAAATGATGTTTAAACACTTCTTTGCTGAAGTCAAACTGTTCAGTCAGAATACACATAGGGAGCTTCAAAAGACTGAAGAAAGCAAGAAAGAGCGGAAAACCAACAACCTGCAGCTGTGCAGAAAAGGTCAGGAGGACTGAGAATTGGTGGCACGTGTGTAGAAGATGTAAGATAATGCCACTAAAGATGTTGCATTTTTTGTCTTACTGTTGCTTCTTCTGGAAAATATACACGTTTCCAATTATGGGCCTTTTTTATGTGAGGCAGACATCTGTGTTACAGAAAGGGTGGATTTCTAGGCTCTCAACGTTATTCATATTCTGGAGACATTTTGCCGTATTCCATAATTAAACTAAAATAACTGATGAGGCTGCAAAGATCAAACGGGCAACTTTCATTAGAGTAAGCTTGTTCGTTGATCTTGTTAGTGGAAGCAGCACATTTATTTAGCACTGTTCCCTTACAGCTCACATCTAAGCACTGCAAGCCATAGCTTCAAGAATTACTGAAAGGGGTCAATAGATTCTATAAACGTTATTTTTTCTATTTTATTTTCAGATTCTGGGTATGCACAGTTACCCATCATTTTAGCTTAAACATGAACAATCACATTTTTCTATTGTTTTACAGTGAAAAACAACTACAATTATTTTACGTTATTATTAAGAGATAGGAAAATCTGACTGTCCCCCTGTAAAGACACTGTTGTGCTAAACAGCTACAGAAGGTTGGCATCCTTCAACATCTGCAGTAAGATTCTGCAGATGTTCTACCAGACGGTTGTGGCGAGTGCCCTCTTCTACGCGGTGGTGTGCTGGGGTGGCAGCAGAAAGATGAAAGACGCCTCACGCCTGGACAAACTTGTTAAGAAGGCAGGCTCCATTGTAGGATTAAAGTTGGACAGTTTAACATCTGTGGCAGAGCAACGGGCACTAAGCAAACTCCTGTCAATCATGAATAATCCACTGCATCCACTTAACAGTGTCATCTCCAGACAGAGGAGTAGCTTCAGTGACAGACTTTGTCACTGTCCTGCTCCACTGACAGACTGAGGAGATCGTTCCTCCCCCACACTATGCGACTCTTCAATTCCACCCGGGGGAGTAAATGCTAACATTAATTTTATTTTAATTCTTTTCATTTTTATTACTATTTAATTTAATATTGTTTCTTTGTATCAGTATACTGCTGCTGGATTATGTGAATTTCCCCTTGGGATTAATAAAGTATCTATCTTTCTATCTATCTATCTATCTATCCATCCATCCATCCATCCATCCAGATACTTTACAAGCTCTTCCTTGGAATGTTCTGCTGTAGAAGGTCCAGTTTTCATGGCAACTTCAAACTGGTCAAAAACTGCACACAAACCAGTCACTGTGAATAGAAAAACGGGCATGGCATGTTTGTTTTAATGGAAAGACAATGCCAAGAATCTGTGATAAAAGTGTAGCACTTTCACCATGTTTTCTAAAACTGGAACATTTGCCATTTCAAAAATGAACATGCTTCGTAAATTTTAAGGCTTTGGTTTCATATTTTTTCCTGGTGCCCCTTTGACACCCATTATAAACTTCTGTAGAAATTATTCTTCGTTGAAAACCAAACGTTTCTGGGGCAAATTAATTCAGGCAACAACTGTGCAAAATTAACCTCAACTGAACTATCATGAATTAAAGAGTTGCTAGCTGGTGCTGTATATACATTTCAAGAATGTGTTATTTGGGGGAATAAAACTCAGTGTTTCAATAATCATAATCTAAACCTTTAGGTAGTTTGAAAATTGCAATAGCAATACTTTTATGTGTTTGAAATAAAGAAAACGTATGTAAACACATAAGACGTGATTTGTGGATTTTATTTTAAAGTCATTAATTTCTACCCTTACTTAGTTTTCTATGTAACCACTAAGCACTTAATGTTCATTTTCTTCTAGAACTTGCAGGGGTGGGAAGTGAAGCCTCCCTAAATTCACTCAGGTTTCCTCCCCAAGCCAAAGACAGCCATACTAGAGAGTAGGTGTGTGTGCTCTGAGCTATAGGAGTTCACCTCCTGCATCATTAAACATTAAAAAAGCCACACAATTGGAATGTATTTGACTTCAAAAAAATGTAAAAGCAGGGTTACTCAGTGAAGAGCTCCTTTGATCACAGGGCATATGATATTAAAAACACTGTGAAAAAGCCACCTACAGACAACAGCAAAATTTCTTTTCATGAAGCGTTTTGCCACCATGAAAGAGGGGAACGTCAAATTATTGTGATGTTTACTTTAAAGAATGTATTAAGTTTTTGAGGCTCATGCTGTTATTTCAAAAGGTATTCTAGTTCTGCCATGTGCCCACATGAACTCTAAGCTGGCATGAAAATTGCATGGATGGATAAGAGAATTCAAGTCTATTTATGTCATCCTGCTTTATGCATTTCTTGCTGTCTAAATGAAGGCGCTTCACACTCATAGTTCATTTGCTTTGTTCTGAATCAGGAGATGATTAGTTACTGTGTGGTTCAATCTGCAGTTAGTTTAATTGTGTTTCACACATCAGGACTTTCAAGTTCACTACAACTGCTCAATAAACACCCCATGGGTGAGGCACAGACTTCTTTTGTAGGGCAGAAACAGGCTTTCCTGGGAAAAACCGTCGTGGAAGGTTGACATCTTCTTATGTGCAATAATCATGCAGTAAGTATTTTGTTTGCCATACACAGCTTGTGAGCAGAATGCTTGTTAACTGTTAAGTACAAGTGTAAATGAAAATTAGGCGCTAATTCACATGCTACAGAAAAACATGTTTCATCTTGGCAAGGAATGTTTGATTAACATTTATTTCATTATAGCAAAGTTAATATGCTTCTAGTGTCTGCATCGTGCCTGAAGAGTGAATGCACTGAATATCAGTTGCATAGAGCACTACTATTCATTTGTCTTCACCTTTGTATGTGCTTTGATCACAAGTAAATTTATCTATTATTTATTTTTTTAACACAGTCAGTTCCTACCCAGACAACTTGAGAGACAGCGAAGCTCTGACCCTGAACCAGATGCTTGGCATGTTCTGATTGATGAGTATTTGTGTGAGCTGTTTAATGTGAATTGTGTTACATTTCAATGTACATGTGTATTGCTTTTTTAGGTACATTTTACCATAATGCACAGTATTTCCTAAAGTCAGGTCAGCCTTTTGTCAGAACCCATTCATATTTTGTATAAAACATGTAAAAAAATTCAAAGTTCACCAAAGTATTGTGTCAAGACCACAATTTGCAAAGGGTCTTTGTCTGGTCATTTCAGTCCATACCTGTCATGTCTCAGCTAGGGCTTTTCCCCTGGTTAGCTTTCACATTTATGTTCTATATCTCTTTTGTTCATGTTTGATTCTTTAATGTATGTAGATTGTGTGTATCATTCTTTATTTTTGGCTTGGTCTATGTATAAGCTGTCTCTGTTATGTTCCATGTGTTTTGTGGAGGGCTCCCCAAGATGGGGTCACTTGCCAATCACAACCAGGAACTGCCTTCCGCCCTAAAAATCCAGAGTGTCTTCCACAGTTTCTGGCAGTTCATTATGAATGTGTTATGGAGTTGGTGAGTTATCTGTATTTTGCTCTGCCTATACCCTTTGTATATTTTAGAAAGTTGAGTACACTCTACTTGAATTCTGTATTGGGACACTGTTTGACTTGAATTGCCTTTGCGTTCCACAAAGCTTCATTGTGATTGGAATCCATTTTGTGAAGAATAAAGCTTTTATTTTATAAAGATTCAGTGCTTGTCCTTTTTACTAGCCAGGGTTTGACAGTGATATCCTACTCTAGTGGGTACTATTAGAAGTGTATAGGAATGAATACTTTGGAACTCTTTAGAGCTTGGGACTCATAGTTTATAACAACTCCAGACTGTGAATGGCATGTTCACATCTACCTCAATGAACGGTTTTGATAAACAAAAAAGTAAGATAAACATTTTAAAGGAAAACTACCTGTTTTAATGTAATATCTAATAAAAGTAATGAAAAGTCTTGTGTATTGCCATACTTAAAATGAGAAGGACAAAAAGCTACCCTGTGCATTACATCCCCTCTAATACATGTGTAAGAATCACCCAAAATGTGCGCCAACACTTTACTTCACCACCCGCGAGGGAAGTGGACGATGTTCTGAGGATATATTAGCATTAAAAAATATTCGGTCCTCAACCCCTCTTCCTCCCTTTCTACGACCGCCAGTGCTTGACAGAAACCCAGATGGTACTTTGGTTAGTTAAATAAGCAAGTGTATTGTAATTCAGGGTACAATATTTATGCATTTACGTGAAAGGTGACTGGGTGCTTGTTCGTGATTCCATTTTCCCCATACGCCCTCCCTCGCCTCCCTACCCTCAGTGGCCAAATCTTAATCCCCAGTATGAAACACACACGAAATAAAAGGCAAATCAAAAGGAGAAAGATTAAACATAGTCTGTGTGAAATGGTGATGAATCCGGTCGTACAGTTCTCATCGATGAAAGAAAAAATGGACCTCAAGCAGATATGGATGCCTTCTTGCAGAGCCGAAGAACTGAGAAACACAAGTCTGACTCACCAACGGGAGCACCCGGAGAACCACAGGTCCATATACCACAGCCCCTTGCCTCCTCTTGGGGATTTGACTCACTATTTCCAACTTCTGGGTGGCCACCCACAAATAGCGGACGTCCCTGGGTGAAGTTTGATCATACTGTATTCTTAGGCCTAGATAGCCAAGCCCCTTGCCTTTCGCTTCTCTCCCTTCCTCCTTTCTCAGTCTGCCTTTCCCAGTTAAAAATAAAAGTTTCCCGCGAAAATGTCAATTTCCTGCTTAGTTGTCATAGCTACATGATGCCTGCACTAGATAGCTGGAATCCTTAATGGGCAAGGTCCTACCTGACTTGGTCATCCACGATAATGCCTGAAGGGATATTTCTCTGTCAACCTCCAGACCATATAATACAGTGACAAGCAGTCCAGAAGGCCAACCTGATTGTAGTGTAATATAGGCTTGCTACACATGACTTGATAAATAAAATGCTACATCAGCAAAGTCAAACTCAAATGAATATGTGAAAATACAATTACTACTATAAACATTAGTGGCCTGTGCACATATAAACTCCTTTTCTGCACAATGTCCAGTATGTGTATAATAGCCCTGCAAGAGAAAATCACAGAAAAATGTTCCTAGTGATTATTTTAATGATGTTAATTTGTCTCCTTGCCTTTCCTACTTTGTTCTTACTGTTTATTCTTGTAGTCATTATTAATCAATTTCTGCATTATGCAGCACATTTCACAGTAAAAAACATCACACATAGCTTCACAAAGCAATCACAATACCACTAACAGGTAAAGGTCTTTAACACATAAAGAATAATGAAAGTGGCATCAGACATACTGCCTGACTAAGCCTAAATTGGAGTGGTGGGCTAGTGGTCATTTAAGTTTAAAACAAATGTTTATAGAAAGACCACACATCTGTCATAATCTGAACTTAAACATTTTTCAGCTTTTCCTTGGCCTCTAAAAAGGGTGTATATATCAATTTGGTCCTTTTTCAGGTCAAGGAATTTAGTCAGTTTTCTGCTTTGAAATGTTTTTAAAGGTGTTATTTTTGAAATACATCTCGCCACTGAGCCATTTCCTTTTTGTTATGGGGGCCACCATTGTTTGTTGTTTGTGATTTAAAGTTGCCGGGCAAGATAACTTGAAATGTGTGACACATGATGTCATTACTAGGACCATATAAAAGGTGAACATCATACACTTCCTGACTGTCCAACTTTGTGGATAAATCAAAACTAAATATAACCCTTGGGCTATTATTGCTTAAATCTCTCTCTGGTTACAAATTCTTTCTGTTTAACTTTGGTTTACATCTTGCATTATGGCAGTGGTTCTAAGCCTGTGGGGCAGGCCCCCCTAGAGGGGGGGGCGCGAAGTAACAAAAAGGGGGTCGTGAAGAAGTGAAAAAAAGAAAACAAGAATCGAAAATATGAAAAATACATCTATTGAAACCAACACAAATTAACTAAATTAAATTTCAGGGGTGGGGATCGATCTGTTCTTAACATAATTCTTTTTTTTGTAAAAACTTGATTGCTATGTATGGATTCTAATAAAATTAATACAAAAAAATAAAAAAAAAGAAGTGAAAAAAAGAAAACAAGAATTGAAAATATGAAAAATACATCTATTGAAACCAACACAAATTAACTTAAACTACATTCTGATACTAGAAAAATAAATATAGCGTTAGATAAATGTCGATAAAAGGTAAGTAGGTATAATAAAATATGCATCTATGATATATCATTAATTAAAAAAGAACAAATTGGTATTAGTGGGCTCCTTTCAGAAAAACGTTAGAGGGGCGCGTTTAAAACTGTTATGAAAACTCGGGTCGCAAATACTTAAAGGTTGAGAAACAGTGCATTATGGCTTTGGTTGTGTGAAATATTCTGCTCATTGACTCTTGCTATGTTTCTCATGTCCTAGCCTTTGTCTACTTAATTCCTGCCAAACTGGTTACGACCTTATTTTATTATTACTTGTATGATCGACTTAGGGCGGCACGGTGGCGCAGTGGTAGCGCTGCTGCCTCGCAGTTAGGAGACCCGGGAGTGGAGTTTGCATGTTCTCCCCGTGTCTGCGTGGGTTTCCTCCGGGCGCTCCGGTTTCCTCCCACAATCCAAAGACATGCAGGTTAGGTGGATTGGCGATTCTAAATTGTCCTTAGTGTGTGTGGGTGTGTTTGTGTGTGTCCTGCGGTGGGTTGGCACCCTGCCCAGGGTTGGTTCCTGCCTTGTGCCCTGTGTTGGCTGGGATTGGCTCCAGCAGACCCCCGTGACCCTGTATTCGGATTCAGCGGGTTGGAAAATGGATGGATGGATGATCGACTTTCTGATTCCATACTACTTCAAACTGCTGCCACCCCAGCCTGAAAAAGCAGGAGGAATATCCAGAAAGTCTTACCGGGCTGAGGTCATGCAGAAGAAAAGTGCGCCCTAAGCACCCCAAAATTTTCCAAACTACCCTTGTGTTCTACTGGGCTAATCTTATATTAAAGTTAGGACAAAGAATATAAGAATACAGAGCAATGACAGACATGCTGTTCAGTCTGATATGTTAGCAGCTGCTCATGGAAAGAGACCAGAGATATTATTAAAGTGAGCAAGATGCCGTAAATGGGGATTTTCTTTTACATCAGAAGATCTCAGCTAGGCACCAAGATGACTGCTTATATAGTAATACTATACAACAGCTACTCAAAACTGGTAGCTACAGCTCTTGCTGTTCTTTCTTTGGAAAATGAGATCAGAGACAGCACTTAAAAAGCTGAATTGTGAGGCCGCTTGTTTAATCTCTTCCACAGACTCGCTTTGTTATCATGTTGACCATTTCTGTGGACATGTCAATCACCTTGGCATGGAGTTCAGGGAAAAGAATGCTCTATGAAATAAACTCTAGAACTCACATACAGTAGATAATCTCAGTTTTTCTTTAAATATAATGTAATTATAAATAATTTATTTGCAGATATATACATTAGGACAAACAAACAATGAAAACATTAATCCAATAAAAATGTAATCAGTTCCTTAAATCACAGTGAGGAGTTAAGAGTCACTAATGTTAAATACACCTTAAAACTTCACCTTTACCCTTAGAATGGGGGCTAATTAATAATTAAAAGTCCATTATTTTACAGTTACACATATTGCTTGAATCAAGTTAATCAGAAACATTGGCAGCAGCCTCATGGATTTATTCCAGAGTAACATCTGGTTTTAACCAGTTTTAGGTAATATGAGATATTATGTTCTCTTTGAGTTATGGAGGGCGCATAAAGATTCTTCCAGATGAGCAAAATCAACCAATAGGCTAACAATGTAGTGTAGGAAATCACAGTGAGTTTAGCACTATTCTCAGAGTCTAGACCTTCCTGACATTATCCCAGACACTGCTATAAGACGATATGGACTGATTGTAGACCTTGCACTGTCTGATAAACAAATATCTTCACCAAATGGTTTTAATTTAGGACAATCCCAAACAAATGACCTAGCAAGGTCAACGTTAAATGGAATCATTCACATTTAGGGCCGAATCCCTAATATAATTTAGATAATTTGAGTCTGGGAAGGTGTGTCCAGCGTTCAATTTAAAGTTGATTTACAGAATGTTTTGATGAAGAATAATTGTTGTGATGATCAAACTCCAGTTCTTACCTCAGATATTAATAGAGAAGGTCTTTTTTCTAGCATCAACTAGACTGCTGTTGTTTAATGTTCATTCCTGTTCTGTTTAATATCAAACCACTTAAATCTAGTGTAATCCAATTCAGGGTCATGGTTTGAGAGCACAAGCCTGTTCTCCAAAGCTTCTGATGGAAGGCAGAAGCTAGCCTTGACTGAATGGAACACCAATCCTTCACAGAGTCTATTACTGTTGCGCCTACAAATGTAAAAAAACCTGACATTGACATTGTTTAAGGCCAGTGGCCCTTTATGGCCAACTAGCAGTATGCTGTATTTAGTTTGGTAATGGAGTGAAATACATTTTGGTAATGAAGCTTATAAAGTGGAAAAAAAACAAAACACTTAAGTTTAACAAATCCGGTTTGTCTAATATGTGAACCATTATACATGAGGGTTACTGTCACAAAATGTAGATAAATCATATTAAAACAGATTGAACTCTTTGGCCTTTTTTGTTGTTATAGTATACAATAAAATACTGTATATTGCATTGGAATGTGCAACAAAAGATTATATTTTCATCCCAAAGGGATGACATTTCAATTGAATATGAACTAAGTTTAAATCTTATTATTTATAGTTTTTTTTGTCATTATTTGTTTTAAAGAGGAAGAACAAGATCCATCCTTCTGGAATGTGAAAGCCAAGCAGTCTCTGAAAAATGCACTTGAGCTGAGCCATAATTACCATCAAGCCAAAAATCTCATCCTGTTTCTTGGAGATGGTGAGCCCTGAAAACTACTAAAGCCATTTTTTTCTGAATGTTGAAATAAGGAGGATTCCTTTCCTAGAAAACAATTTTTACTCGTAAAACCCTCATTCTGATCTGCATACTGGAAAATAAGGGAGAGGGTCAATTTATTAGTTTGATGAAATAACAGAATCTAGAAGCTTGGAGCACTTGGACTAGGGAGTTTTTACATGATTTCCAGAAAACAGGGTATTACTTTTTGAGTACTCAGAAACAAATTAGCAATCATTAAAAATGCATGAAACATAAAATTACTTTTCATCTGTCTATTTCCCTAGCATGCCCTCTGCCCTTTCAAAATACATATATCTCAGATAAATAAACTTGGCTTTCCAAACTATCATAAAACAGAGAGTGTATCTAAGCTGTAAAGATTTGAGTGAGCTTAATGTCTTTGTAATACTGCAGAAATATGCAATTACAACACCAGGCTAGATAAATACTTGTGTGAAGTACATAGGATCGTTTAATTATGACAGTAAAGCACTTCACTTGCCTTTTATTTACTGTAAATTATAAATCAGAGATGTAAGGTGATACAACAACAGTGCAGGTGCCTAGAGCTGCAGACAGACAGGCAGGTAAACAATGATAGTTCATTAAATCTTACAATTTTCATCTTCTATGTATCAGGAATGGGAGTCCCAACAGTAACAGCAGCCCGGATCTACAAAGGGCAACTCAACAATCAGCCAGGAGAAGAAACAATTCTCGCCATGGATACGTTTCCGTATGTGGCTCTTTCCAAGGTCAGAAAGATTTTAAAAGTGTTCTATAAAAATAATGGTGTCCATCACCCCCCTAAATACATTTTGTCACAGTCTTTCTATAATTTAATAATTGTAGTATCCTTCATGAAGAGCTTTAAAATCAAACAAGAACACAGTAGGAGTTAATATTTATTTGGTAATCCATATGGTCATCTTGTTCAAAGATGTGCAGCAGCCGCCAACATGTTTGTATAAAGATGCGTGTCAAGTGCCAGCCCAAACGTACACATATTGAATGAGCTGCCAGCTTTGTTGACTTATTGGCACATGATAATACACATCTTTTAGATTTCTGAATACAGCATAAGCCAGTCATCTACAACGTATATGGCAACATAATAGACTGCATTTCAAAGGTGCCATTTCTGAAAGTTAGCTTGTGAACTTACTGGTGTGAATACCTGCCTTTACTTTCCCTGATTATCTTCAGAAATGGGAGATCTCTGTGATGGCACGTATTTATTCAAACCAATTCCATAATCTACAGTATGTGTCATTCTTACTTTAAACTGATCTCACTATGTAGTTATCTGGCCAGAAATACTTGTACACATTTCATAAAAGTAGATATTCTTTTCCATTGTTTTAAATACTTGCAGTTATTTTGACATTTTCTAACCAATTCATTAGACTTTGGTCACTTAATTGAACCCAAAAAGTTATAAGTAGCAATAAGCAGTACAGACAAAGGTCTAAACAACTTTACATGCTACAAGGGAGAAATTACTTCACTGCCATTTGCACTTCCCTGCTCAATAAAACATTTCTTAGAAAATAGCAGACCAGTGAGTATGGCAATCGAGTAACTGCTCCCCTTCAGCAGTCAGTGCTGTCAGCATTTGGATATAATGTGGAAAAAAGGTAAACTAAAAAGAACCTGATGACAGAAAGTTGGGCATTTCAAGTTTTGGTATAAACACTAATATTTCAGGTGCCCTAGTAAACAACTTAAAGAATTTTTTCTTTTTCGAGATGTACTAGTGACCACAGATACACTTGGCACTTCACTGCAAATGACTGAAAAGGTGACCAAGGTTTTGGAAGGAAGAACGAAATAAAATCACAGGAAATCTGTACTATAATAAGAAACGTTTCATTAAGCAATTAGTGATAGTAAATACTAAGAAATGTGCTGCAATAAATTCAATATAATGGACGAACAGAACCTGGGTGTTATAATGCACTTCGATGTCAGCAGATGACAATTACAGTACTTGGGCCTGACTCAGGCACATGGGTAATAAGAGGTGTTCGTCCTTCCAATATCATGACAGATTAGGTTATTTGTGGTATATTCATAAAATCAACTGGCATTTTTTTACCATTATTCAAAACAAATTACACAATGTCAAAAGGAAAACAGAACTGTACACATTTATTCTAAATGTTTTTGATTGCTTCAGTACCAGGTTTGCTACACAAAAACAGAGCACTGATGAATACTAAAATGTTCCAAACAATTTTATTATTTCTGACAGACCTATAATGTTGACCACCAGGTGCCTGATAGTGCAGGCACTGCCACAGCCTACTTGTGTGGTGTAAAGGGAAACTACGGAACCATGGGACTTAGTGCAGCAGCCAGACGCTTTCAGTGTAACACCACCAAAGGGAATGAAGTCTACTCTCTGCTTCACAGAGCCAAGGCAGCAGGTACTGTGTGAATACGTATTTCTCTCTCTCTCTCTCTTTTATATATATTTATATATATATATATATATATATATTTATATATATATATATTGTGGCAGTAGGGGGCAGTAGTGCACCCTTGAACCCTCAGGTACGACTCCTGACACCAGGTAATAGTCCACGACCTTTTTATTATTTTTCGCAGTGCACCAAGCACCTCCCACACTCCTCACAAATCTCTTTCCACTAATAATAAACACACAATAACCTCTCCTCCTCGCCCAGACACTTTGCTCCTCTCCCACCCAGCACAGCTCAGTGTCTGGACTGAGGCAGCGTCCTTTTATAGCCCCTGACCGAGGTGTTCCTGTCCCAGCAGTCCACAGTTCCTTATTCCTTCCGGGTCAGGGCAATCAGTCTATTACTTCAACCCGAGCACGCCATACCTTCCTGTCACGTGACCGTGACGTACTCCCGGTCATAAGGCACAACAGAGCCCATAAGTCCCCTACAGCGACTCCTGGTGGCGCCAAGGTATCCAGCAGGGCTGTGTATAAACACCACAGAGTCCATAAGGCCCTGCTGGACCTCGGGCATGATCCCGCTGTCGGGAGAGCTCCTCCTGTCGGCCTGGGGTGCGGACCGCCTCGAAGCCGGCAGTCTTCCACATATATATATATATATATATATATATATATATATATGGTTTGAAATGTGTGTGTGGTACTTTGACTTTCTCCTACATCCAAAAGATGTGCTTGTTAGACTTACTAGCAACTCTAAACTCAGTTGTTCTAGGCAGTCAGGGGGCTCAGAGAGTGAAGCTATTTGTGCCCTGGCACCCTGTCCAGATATCCTGAACTGAATAAATTGGATGGAAAATTGATGGATGGTGTTCAGATCAATATGGCGCACCATTCAAACATGCCAGGAGTCTTTGTACTATACTGTATGCTCAACCCAAATGACTTCTTCCATCTAGCCCTAACATAGAGATCTGTTTTATTCATTTATTTAAAATCAGCGCTTCTGAGGGTTAGGAGCATCTCTACCATAAATGTAGCTTTTCAACTAAAATCCTGGGAAATGAGAACAAACTAGTAATCTGGTATAATTTCCTCTCTCCATTATCAACCCTGTTAATCCACTGCAAACTCAGTTGGTACTAGGGGCCTATTAAAGCAGGAAACCTGGACAGACAGAACCTCAGTTCATCCATCACAGGATATACTCACTCATCTACTAACACCGGGCAAAATTTAGAATCATCAACTCCGTTACACACAAATCTCCACAATGTAGGATTTAAAGCCCAAATGGACACAAAGAGAATGAGCAAACTCCATACAAACCATCACTTGGGCACAAAGATTCAAACAGCGGTCTCTGGAGCTGTGAGGCACCACTGCACCATAAAGGATCAAAATTATAAAGGAAATATACAAGTACTGTAATGTCTAAATAACATTTTGAAAAGTTTAAGATAGGTACTTACAAAAATTAAGCTGTCATCTTTACTTATTTCTTAAATTCTTTAATACATATTTGTCTTTCATTATAGGCAACTCCATTTTTAGAGTTTTGGGACATTCACTGTGCACTTTCTGTCCCTTTTGCAAGTAGTAAAGTAAACAAGAAAGTCTCCAGTTAGGTACCAACAATTAAAACAATGGCACTGATAAATACAAACACAATAAATGTATGAAATATTGTGATTTTTACCTTGTAAGAAAGGAGCTCACTGAACATGACTTACTGTATGTTTTTGCATTACTTCATCATAAGCATTAGAAAATTCTTACAGTCCAGTTGCCCAGCAGCTCAGGACATTCATTTACTGATACAGGCTAGCTTTCAAAATCTTCCAGGTTGTGCACTTATTTCTTTCTTTAATTTTTCTCTGAAAAGAAAGTGATGGCCACTATCTGTTTTGACTCAAACAGTCATTGTCTTTACCTTTACTAAGCCCTCATTCTTGCTTTGGATATGGTGTGGGAAGGCAACATTCTGTTCTCCATACTGATAGTGGAAAGCAGGACAACACAAGCCTTTACTGTTTTGTGGGCGGACAAGGAGAACCTATTAACTGAAATGAAGATTCATATCACCACTGTATGTGAGACGACCTCCTTGTGACAGCATAAGAAAGTCACATCTTACAGTTATCAGTGTTACTTACATGTGTACATCCACAGTGTATGTGTAATGAATGAGTTTTAATGTTTATGTAAGGTTTACATTCTTTATTGCGATGGTTTGGACTGCTGCAGCCGACCCTTGAGACAGGAAACTTTACAAAAGGATATCTGGTAAAGGAGTTGGCTTATTGTTTGTGTTTTGTTGGGGTTAAAGTCCGGATTATTTTCTTAACTAAACCTTCCTCCATTGGACTCATTCCCTTGGACGAGGCAATATGAATAGCTTTAAAATTTTCTAAAGAAATCTGACAGCAGCACAGGTGTAGTTCCTGGAAGACATGAGGATCGGAGGCACTGATGTCTGTGAACCCAATAATATTGTCCTGACATTGCAATGGTGAAGAGTTTCTCTTTGGATCTTTTGGGAACAAGGAAACTGTATAATCACAAAGCCAAGTCGGCGTTTAATCATCTTTAGAGCTTAGGTATAAAATGTGCCCTCAGTGTATTTAATGTGTCATTATATATACATAAATTGCAATGTATATGTGCACAGTTTATCTATGTAATATACCATACTTTTTTTTACTTTCTATTTTGTGGTTGGATTGGAAAGTTAAAAAGTGACCTTATACTACATGGGATGGCAGTCTGGGTTATCTCTGTGATATTATAAATTCTCCATGTTTTGATTGTAGTGACCTAGTTTTACTTTTTATGAGCCTTATTACAGAATGACAAATGTGAGGATTCATTTGTGTGAAATTAGTTTCTCACTACAAACATAATAGGAAGGCATTTTTCCTAGAATGTTTGACTTCTCTGTTGCTCAGTGCAATGCAGTTGTGTACAATCTACAGGTCTCATATTTAGTCTTTTCCTAAGTTCTCAACAATCATTAAAACAGCAATTGTCAGGACTTCAATTGTTTGGCTATAAACACAAACATTAAAGTATAAGGCATGATGGACCGTTGTTTTCCTTTTTCAAAAGGTAAATCTGTTGGCATTGTGACCACGACACGTGTTCAACATGCCTCTCCAGGAGCTGCCTATGCCCATATTGTCAACAGAGACTGGTACAGTGATGCAGACATGCCTGCCTCAGAACTGAATGCTGGCTGCAAGGACATTGCTTTCCAGCTCATCAATAACACCGACATTAATGTGAGTACCATGAGAGCTGCTACTGAAGAAAAACAGGACGGCCTGCTGTTTGAATGTTCACTTGACTAATATGAACTATAGGGGGTCAGCCAGATGCAGTGATGTTGTCTTCGTGTTAGCAGCCTATCTTTTGAGACCAACCATGAGGCTTTTAGTTTGTTAGTCAAGTGGGACTTTATTAGTTCAGTGACAGTTTGTTATATACTCTAGGTATTGAACAGAATATGAAAATTAAAATTAATGGCCTGCATTATCTGTTGTCTGCAGATCTGGCATACTGTACTCTATAAATAAAGAGCCTAAGGCATGATGGGGCTTTGGAGGGGTATAAAAGACATCAAATATAAATCCAATGTGGGGAGCAGGCCTAAAAGCTTTTGATTCTCTAGGCTTAATCGGTCCATCCTTAGTAATTTTATATGACACGCTCTACAGAGCACACCACCTCAATACACTTTACAAAGTATAAGTAGAATTAGGAAAAAAAAGACATTATTTTATACATGATTTGAGATAATCAGCTACTCGGTTATTACTGGTATCTTGCAGAAATTTGAATTTTCTTTAATGAAATCATAAGCAGTGAAAATTCATGTGAAACGGTAAACCTGAAAATAATAATGGAGCCATTTTTAGTAATCTGTCATTTACTCTCACATTAAGTTCATAAGAAGAATAATAAGCCTCTGGTGTGGACTTATGGCTTCATCAAGAGTCTTCTTAAGATGTTTTCCTGCTATACGCAATGAAATATCTGGCAAATGTTGCTTTTCTAATTAATTGGCTGTCCATAAAGTACATGGACCCGTATTGGTTTATGTAGCTGCTGTTTTAACTTCTTTTTAGTTCTTTGCTTTATTTGAAATAAGAAATTCTATCAAATCAATTTATCAAAATATTCAACCCTATCAGATCTAAGGCTTCTCCATATAAACAGTTGCTGTACTGTAAATGTTTTATTTTAATCAGAATTTATCATAAATCAAATGGGTACATATTATTTTGAAAGCTGAAATTATTGCTCAATCAGAGGACATAAAGCATTTTATGACAGTGTAATCTATCATTGTTTTACAGTCAAATACAAGTATCTGACCTGGGAGCAGAAAACACAAAAACACCAAGGCAGGGAGCTACAAAAATTGGGCATTGTCTTTTAAACAATCTAATAGAGCCTTACAGTACCTTTTCTAAGGTACTATTTTTTTCATTCTGCATGTTCTCATTGTTTTTACAGTGAAAATGTAAACAAAAAAAATGTCTTTGCATTTTTCTTCTCTCAGCATGCAGTTTTCTAGTGATAGTGAAATATTTATTGCCAGCATAAGTGGAAAGATGCATTTATACTGAAGAAGATGACTTTAAGCTCCTAATTATATGTGAAAAATCACTGTACAGGCAAATATATGAAGGAATGCCCAGACAGGTATTTTTAGGCTTAGATCAGGAGAGGTTAAACAAGATATTGACCTGTAGCCGCCGGAGCGTAAGGCGAAGACAGGCACGGGTAAAACGCATGTCAAAAGAAATCTCACAGTCCAGAAGTTTGTTTTAAAAATATTTAGTGAAAATTAAAAGCAAATAATCCACACAAGAATAAAAGAAAAATTTGGTACACACGTAGAATAAAAGGCAAAAAAAAGGGAAAAATGTATCTTCTATAATCTTAGCTTTTCTTGAGAAACTTTAGTTATTTCTGTACTTAAAAGTTCTTTACGTCTTTTATCTATACTTAAAGGTTCTTAATTTCTTCTTCTGTACATCTTAAGCGTACAGTATACTGTAGTACTTAAATAAGCAAGGTTTCTTTATGTGTTACTTCACACATTCTAAAGGCCATCAAGCACGGTCATGAGCACTAACACGGTTAAAAACCGTATGCCTCTATACCTTACACAAGGCAAGGCTGGTCACTAACTGAATTATAATGTTTACTCAAAGCTGTTAGAAATGGCAAGAATATACCAATACAATTCTACTTACATGGGTTATATGAACCTCCCATAGATATGCATTGTCATCTAGTAGAATATTCATGAATTTTACAGAACTAAGAAAATGGCGCTTGCTCTTTAACTAAACATCATTGGCCCATTGCACAGGCATCTTTGGAGAATAATGCTTAGTAAAATGTTAATCACCTGATTGTTTGCACACTGCTTTTTCATAATGCTTCTTATAAACACCACTATACAAAGATTATCTGTAATATGAATCATGATTGCTTGTCAAGACTTTGGCATTGTGATCATTATGAAAGTCAGTATGTAAAAACTGACTGTAAAATGATTCTTGATTCTTTGCACTATACTCCTTAATAATGCTCATGATGAAGGGCACTATGCATAACAAACCTCAACCTTAGTGTTTTTATCCACAGATTTTTGGAGCCTTTGTGTTTTTATTTTTTATGACATTTTAACATTATGAAAATCATTATTTTATATAATGCCTAACTGTCTTTTTGGTGTCCCAAAGACAACTGGGTAAGATAACTGGTAATTTTAAACTGGCTTTGAGAAGATGATGGTGTGTGAGTGTACTAGTGATGGACTGGCACCCCGTTTGGGGTTGTTTTATGCTTTGTATGCAGTGGTGCCAATATAGGCACCAACAATTGATGACCTCTAGTTGGAAAAAGTGGAAATGAAAGATGGATGGGTGCAACTTACTTGTTAGCACTGTCCATTATAAGGCTGCATTCCACTTAGTGAGTGCCTAAATTTAAATGTTTTTCTGTTCAGAGTCAAAAGTAAACCTAATTATTTTGAAAATCTTTTGTGGAATTGTCCACGTTGTTAAATATTCTTCACGTATGTTCATGAAGTATAAAAATATCTTTCTTTACATGCAAATTTTCTTAGCTTTCTTGTACATTACCTTTATTTTATGGTTTATTAATGTTTTCTTAAAGTGTATGGCCTCCAGTTAAACTTGTTTGCAAGTTTCTAAATAACAGCTGTTTCTTTTTACACTATAACTAGTTTAAACAAGAAAAAGTAACCCAGGTCTTCCAGTTGCCTGCTCACTAATACTCTTATCTCACAGATCTGGAAAACACCAAACATTCAAGTTGATCTGCGCTCCTAACAATAAAAGCTTTTGTGTAGAAACTCTTTCTTTACAAATCTTCTTTCTATTTTAAAATAGTTATAATACTTTCAAATAGAAACAGTGACAAGCTTTAGTTGAAGAGGAAATGCAGACAAAATAAAGACCAAGAGCAGGTTACAGAGGTGACGCTGAATGCTGACCAAGAAAAAGGATTTGAAAGCAAAGAGCTGGGCAAACTCAGAGGTGCTCCTGAACTTTCATTGTTGTACATTCATCTTTTTTTTTTTCTAGTTGTTCGTTTGTTAACAATTAATTTCCCATACACTTTAACCTTAAAAAAAACATAATGTTGATCGCTTTGCTCTCTCATTGATTACAATCACACTCTCTAGGTAGTTATTTCTCTCCTGTCCTTGCCTGCCTTGCCTTCTCCTCTTATGCCAGTTTCTTCATCAGGCTTTGTGCTCCTCTTAATGGCATCAGCCTGGCTGAAAAGTTTAACCGTTTATCTTCTGTTCCTGTTAATGTGCGCTAATAGTACTGTGCTTTGAAAATACCTTGTAGGTAATCCTGGGTGGAGGAAGGAAATACATGACACCAAATGGCACAAAGGATCCTGAATATGACAAAGATTCTTCTCAATCTGGAACCCGATTAGATGGCAGAAACCTCATAGAGGAGTGGCTGAAACAAAGACAAGTATGGGCCTCTTCATCACTGCCTAAACTTTCCAGCCATTTAGTGGCTGAGAAGTGCCAACAGGTTTTCTTCAAAAAAAGTTTTTATATTGTGTGCTGTGATAGTCATAATACAACTAATTGGTCATGTGCTTTAGTTTTGTCTTTCTGCTACAGAAAAAAAGGAAAACCATGCAATAGCAGCCTATGTAGGTTGAAAAGCTCATTCAGCCAAACTAGACGATCTATCTCATAAGCAATGCCAGATCCTTCAAATCCCCTTTCCTCTGACTCATCTTAGCATAATTATAGAAGGGCAGATTTAAAAACCATCCATTCATTTTCTGAACCTGCTTCTTCCTTTACTGGTACATAAGAGACTTCTGCCTATCCTGGCAGTGTTATACACAACAGGTACCAACCCTAGATGGGGTATAATTATAAACACCCATACACACACATATCTATCCATCATCCATCCTGCCTCATCCAACTCAGGGCCATGTGGGCCATAGCTAGCGTTGAGTGGAAGGCATAAAAAGCAGCCCTCAATGGAATATCATTCTATTTGTAGGCATTTTCATCTGCGCACACATATTCACAAATAAAGGAGCATGTTAGTTATGTCAATTATTCCTGTGTCAGAGGAAATGGAAAACTGGAGTACCCACAGCTACACCAGTAGAGAGACAGAGAAAAATTTGCCATTGGCACACAGCAAAGATGCCAAGATTCAAATTAAGGTCCCTATAGATGTGAAACAGAACTGCTATTAAATGTATCACCACGCTGCTCAGATTTACAAGTTAATAACTTGAGGGGATGTCATTAAAAGAACCTGCTAATAATCAGTTGGTCTTTTTTTTTTAGGGTGCAAAATATGTTTGGAATAAAAGTGATTTTGACAAAGTGGACGTTAAAACAACAGACTATTTGATGGGTAAGGAGGACAAAAGCTTAATCATCTTATAAGATAATGACTTTGAAATATAGTGCAATTCTTGGTAACCACATAATCCCAGTTCACATGGTATGGCGAGGATGATATTCATTTGTTTATTAAATATCATATCGCAGGTCATTCAGAAATGATTTGGCATTTCTATATGGTACACATTATCTGCATTCGAAATCCTGAGCACAGTCCTGCTGGTCAGTTTCATGTACATAACTCTGGTTAGGAAACAGCTTTAGAATTGAAATGGTTTCTGAAAGCATCAGTGTCACTAGGCACATGGAACTTTCCCATACTGCACAAAGAACAGCAGATCATGAATATGGAGGGCTTTGTTGGTAGCCTACTCATTGTATTAGCTTTATTTTTCAGGTAGTCAAGTATATTGCTCTGGGCACTCAGCGCTTTTTGCTGCTTAACACTGTTCCAATGATACAAAAAAAATGTTTATTTATAAATACCTGTGCACACAAAAGTTTTCAAAATGCAGTAAATTCAGAGGGGCAAGCAGACAGGCCCCAGTCTAGACTGACTAAATCCCTGAGCTAACCATTTACCTATGTACACTTGTGTCTTATAAAATAACTACAAAATTAGATTCAAATCCAAATAGCAGCAATAAAATCTATGAAATGTTTGTTAAGTTGTTTTGATAAAATGCATTTGAATTTCTTCTAACAAGGACATTTATTTTGCTTCAATTCTGTTTTTCCTTCTAAGGACTATTTGAGCCCGGAGATATGAAATATGAGCTTGATCGGGACAATACCACAGACCCCTCACTTATTGAAATGACTGAAAAGGCAATCAGAATCCTGAGCAAGAACCCCAAAGGATTCTACCTGTTTGTGGAAGATAAGTCATATGCTTCAGGCTGTACAAGAGTTCAAGTCATATTTATGCTGGCTATGGATCAGCACGGATACAGTGCCAGATTATGAAAGATCATCAGTGTAGGAGACTAGAGAGACTCAATGAGGTTACAAAAACAGACAAAGCCATAAACAATATTAGCTAGAAGGAGCTGCCATCTCTGGGGGTTGTGCTATCAGGGATGAAACTATGAGACCTACTGAGTGAGTAAAAGAGACACGGTGTTGTGACATGATGGTCAAAACCACCTTTTCAGTGCATCTGCCCAATCATACAATCCTTATAAACTCCAGAGGAATGGCTGACTGCAGCCAAAGTGCAGAAGAGTCCGCTCAGTTACCCATTTACTATGATCACTTAAGATGGTGCACAAGCCAGGAAAGCCAAGCCAACTCAAATTAACTGAAGTGCTAAATGATTTTTTTAAACAGCAACTGCAGTGGTGACAGTAGAATCTGATGTTAAACAAAACGACGTCACAGTTAACAGACTTCTCTTTGTTTTTATTTCCTGTTGCCATTAATCAAACTGTTTCACACTTTATTTTATAAGGATGCCAGCTTTCAGTTACATGTGGAGTGGAATTAACATTAGCTAACAAGCAGTGAACAAAAGTTTAGTTAGGCCTAAAATAAAAGTTTGTACACTTTCTTCATTTTTTGTAAAGGTAAGTGCAGCATCCATTAAACAGTGGAGTGCAGACAGTGAGAGGCAGGAGGACAAAGCAGCTGCAGAAGTATCAGAGAGAGGCAGGGCCACAGTGAGCCATGTGCACTGACTACGTTTTTATGTCCGTCAGTATACAGCACTACTCTACTAACAAGCCAATTGGAAATGTCAGGTTTACATGCACTGAAGGGGGGGTTGCAAGAATGGGTGGTATCTGGCAGATTGTGATGAGCCTTTCGGGAAAAAGTCAAGGGCCAGGTTTTCATCCCTGCTGTAATGTAACCTGAAAGCCCAAAAAACATTGTTGCCTACAAAATAACATAGCGATGGCACACAACGTAACTGGGCCAATAAATCGTTTCTTACCTTCTTGGACTTAACCTTGCGTTGTTGGCTAAAGTTTCATTTCTTGGCTCTCAAACAGCTGACACTTTTCTCATGTGGTGCAGCCCCTCATCCTCTTACATAATCTAGTTCCCCACCCTAACTAATTACAGGGGGTCCTCAGGTTACAACACAGTTCCGTTCCTACAACAGTGATTTAACCCAAATTTTGGTGAAAACAAACCCTAGCCTAAGTCACTTACCCGTCCTAACACATTTGCAAACTCATAATTTAAAACACAAAAACACAACTAAGCCACAGAAAAAGGAAAAGGACATAAATATACTGTACTGTAGTAACAGAAAAAATGACAAAAAATGAGTGTAAAAAAAATTCCTTACCTTTACTCCTTCTGATCTCTTTCTGATTTCACTTCCATCGTGATGGCGTTCCTCTTTTTCGAAGCACTACCTTCTGAAGACTCGTCGTTTAGGAGCCATGATAAGGGCCACAAAGTTGCCAAACAAAGCCACACAAACGGAACACTTCCTCCGCGTGCAACAAAACTAGTTCGCCCACAAGTACGACGCTAATGGCATAAGCCAAAACAGTCATGTCTCGATTTTTTAAAAGTTTTTATGGGAGTGAGCGTTGTAAACTCAAAACGTTGGAACCCAAGGACTCCCTGTATTCTTCACTAATTTTGAACTCCGTTTTAAAAATAGTCTAGTGTTAAGTGACACATCATTCCTTTCTTCTTTTAAGCTGGCATGACAAACTCCCACTATTTGAAGATGCCATGTAGTCTCCACAACAAACAAAAGTCTACATTCATGAGAAATACTTTGGTATGAGGTGTAGCTGATAAGCAGTTAAATAAAAGCAAGCCTGTTAAGATTAAAAAAAATAATAATTTTCCTCCACCATGGATGAGCCTTGCATTTTTATCCCATCCTCCTGGCTCACCTTTAACAAGTACATGGAACTTTATAAAGTACTGTACTCTGCCTGGACTGTTACATCATATGCTAGTCAGGTAGTCATAGTTAAATAACACATGCTGGTACCAATGGATACATGAAAAAACTGAGCAAGACAATGTGGTCTTGGATTTAATTCAACATTGATCATTTGTTAATTGCCTCTTTAAGGGGGAGAATCGACCATGGGCATCATGATGGCAAAGCCAAATATGCCTTGACTGAGGCTGTGATTTTTGACCGAACAATTCAGAGAAGCTCTGAGCTGATAAGTGATCTGGACACTCTGTCTGTGGTTACTGCTGACCATTCACACGTCTTTACTTTTGGAGGGTACACATTACGTGGAAATTCAATCTTTGGTAAGAAATTTGACTTTCTGCTTGTTCCTATAAAAATTAAAATGGAGAAAGTTAAACATAGCACTTGTACTCGGGCAGCATTGTACTATAGTAGACATTATTAGTGTACTCATTATTATATTTCTTAGGAAATTATTATTAAATTTAAATCATTCAATTGTATTAGGTCCCTTTTTTCCCCCCACAGAGGTTTGATGTCTATACAGTGTTTTCAAGTATAAGGAATCCATATTTGACATCAGTTTTGAGATTCAGTGCTTATTTGAAGTTATGGAAATTATTTTGTGTCACTTATAATGCCATTTTGTTGTTAGGATACAGCTCCCAGTTGCCAGGGGCATAGTCTTCTAAGCTCATGATTTCTGATGTCACTGATATGACAGGTTAAAAGGTCAGCAGTGGCAGATTACAGATTGCAGGACTCTGCTGGAAATTTTTTTCTGAAAGTTTAGCATTATTACCTTGATGACAAGTATTTTGACTACCCAGTTTTTGACTCTAGCATTACTCTCATACATCTCTTCTTCTAGTTCTTCTCCTTTAATTTTGCTTGCGATTCTTCTCTAGCATAACAGCAGGTAATCATACTTTCTCCCAGCTCCAGCAACCTGAGCTTAATTTCCATCCTGAGTGCAATTTATCCACTATCATTCCTAGGTTACATCCTGTATTGTAGGTACTTCTGTGTCTGGAGCTTCCTTCATTTTTATATTTTTGCGTTAGCTACCTTTCATTTTATTATTTATTCTCTTGTTTCTGTTTAATCCTGACTAACATTCCCTTCTTATACAGCCCGGCACTTTTTTACTAGACCTTTTTAGCATTGTTTGAGCGCAGCACTCTTTATTGACGTTAATTATCTTACAGTTGCACTTCTTTGACTCTTCTAAGGTTTTGCACCTGAAAATGCTAGTGACAAGAAGCCTTATACTTCAATTCTATATGGAAATGGCCCGGGATATGCAGTGGAAAATGGAAACCGGCCACTGGTGAACATCAGTACAGCAGGTAGGCTGACATCTGAATCACAGCTATCTAGTCCAAGATTGTTGAGTAAAATAATTGTGCCTAGCAAACTTTAGGCTTACTCCAAATGTGGCCATGCAGGCTGGAAATGATAACATGGCAAGTGCAAACCACGTGAACACCTCACTGTATAACACTCTCAGTATTCTTTAAATACAGCAGCTCATTACAAGTCCATTGAGTATATGACAAATGGTTTGAAATTTCAGTACAATTTATTGAGGTAAGTACAGAAGGCTAACATTTATTCACTAAAATTTCAACTAAATGTCTGACCTTGTCATAGCAACCAAATTTCATAGAAGAAATTGTCAAAGACTAAAATGCACTGAGACTGGTGAGACAGAATTACTAGAGAGGCTCAGAACTCTGTGGACTGTGGAGGACAGGCATGAGTGCTCTCTAAACACAAAGATGACCCATCCATTTTTCTTAACCTGTTCATACGGAACAATGTGCAAATCTTTAACCCATGCACAGGGTGCCAGTCCATCGCAAAGCAAACACTCACACTGGGGCCAACTTACCCACACCATTTCACCTAATCTGTAAATGTTTGGATGATAGGAGGAAATCCACACAGACATGGGGAGAACATGCAAGCTCCATGCAGGGAGCACCTAAACCCCAGTATCTTGAGTTGTGAGGCAGCAGCACTACCACTGTACCACCATTCTGCTCCCCAAAATTACCCATAGAGGGCAAAAGTATAAAATGTATGAGGAATTTATTGGAGGGAAGATTAAAGACAAGAGAATGAACAGAAAGGACAACATAAAACCATAAATGATCCACAGGGTCTACCTGTACATTTAAATGCTCCAGCATTAGGCAGTTCTCACAATGCCCAGTAAGCACAATCCCCTCATTTTCCACTACACTCCTCTCCACATTCTGGCCTCTTATCATCTCCAACCAGTTGAGCTTGCATCAAAGACTTACTCCTCTCCACATTCTGGCCTCTTATCATCTCCAACCAGTTGAGCTTGCATCAAAGACTTAGTTCCTACCTCCAAGCTCAACAATCTACTGGGTGAATGGGACTTTAAGCACAAACAATGGAAAAACCCTGAAAATGGCTTCCAGGGACCTAGCAAGGTAAAAGGTCAATGGCTGTACTTGAACAGGTTACTCTGTCTACCCACTGGTGCTCCTGCACCCTCTATGCCATAGACAGGAGTCTACAAAGGTGGTTGACCCCAACAACTCAGTTGAGTTCAGACATTGCAGTGGAACTTTGAACTCCCTGTTGCATCCTGGTATACTGACAGCAGTTCATTCTGCCAGTGCCGATTTAAATTCAAGGCTAGTGCAGCCCAGCATTGGTCCCTTAATAACACCTGCTTGCCTAACACAGGGTTGGTTCTGGCCATACTATCACCGGGATGTTGTTATTTTGAAGTACATGCCTGATGCCTCTATACAGAGTGACACACAAGTTTTAGCATACAGTCCAATGGTTTAAACAGATTTTTACAATTAAAATAACAGATTTTAGGGTTAAGTGACTTGCTCAGCGAGTTGGAAGGGAATGACTGAACCTGGCAGCCTTGGGGTTTAAAGTCCACTGTCTTATCTTCTGCAATTCACTTGCGTTTAACTTTATAATAATCTGTTTCATAATGAAATTGTGCACTATGGTCTACTACAGCCTTTTTGTTTCTTTCAGAGAATAAAGACTACACACAACAAGCTGCGGTTCCTTTAGATTCAGAAACTCATGGAGGAGAAGATGTGGCTATTTTTGCCAAAGGGCCTATGGCTCACCTTTTCCACGGTGTCCAGGAGCAGAGCTATATACCTCATGTCATGGCTTATGCTGCTTGCATCGATCCTTACACTGACTGTCAGCTTGATTCTGCTGGAGGTGCCTCAACAATTGGGCCCAGCTACTTCAACCTCTCTGTGCTGTCCATGTTGCTTATTCTTGTAAATGTCTAAATGGATTACTCAAGGCTACTTTGGAGTGTCTACAACAAACTGTTAATACTGTATACAATACTGTAAACAACAACTGAAAACTGCTGTATTCATTCAAAAATGGCTGAACAAATTTAACTGGTGCAACTGATACTGCCCTACTATACCTGCAGCCATATTACCCTTTTATGTTCTCCATTTGCCTATTCCAGTTTCCTCAAAACCTCATTTCTACTTCAAAGAATGCAAAAGCTGCCCCACCTGCAACCTTCCATTTTAGCAAATTTCATTAGAAACTGTTTGGAAATATTTCTTTTGTATGTTTATCTTCTAGTGATGCATACAACTAAATGTTCACTCTTCGTGCATTTTTATTTCTCCACATATGCAAATACAGAGAATTAGACTGTCTCTTAAATGCTTTTCTTAATTACCTGCAAAGAATGGATCTACTTCTCCATAAACTGACAGATAGAGATGTACAGTTTAGTGTAAACCTGGTATCACCTTCTGGTGTGGAGTTGGTAGATCTTCTGCATTGGCTTTCTCCAGATGGTCCAGTTTGATCCCACACTCCAAAGGTTCCCAAAGATTCCCAAGTCTAAGTGTGTACTGTGACGACCCTGCATGTCATTTACACTTTGTTGCCTTCTTCAGATGGACTAGCTTGCTACAACCCTGTCATTGATAGCACCAAATAGATAGAACTCAGTGGCATGCTGCACATGCAGAGTGAGCATCAGGATATCAGCAAAACTCAATGCATTTTTTTCCTCTTATTTTCCTTAACACATCTAATTCTTATTTATTGTTAATCAAAGAATTTTCATTCCTCAGTGGTAAAGTCTCAGAGATAGTATATAATCTGGATCATCACTTTTGCCAGCACTTCTGTCCTCCAAGTGTCTGCATGGTTGGTTTGATAGCCTGAAAGCTTTAAGAAGTCAGCTTTCTATTATCTGTTCAAGTGAGGCAGCACTTTGTAAACTGGGAGAACAGTTAATAATTCATGATCATAAAGCAAAACCTGCATTATAAATGTAAATTTTGCCCCAGTTTTACAATAAAAGGAGTGGTGCTACTAAAAACATTCTGCTGTTTAATTTCTATTTTCTACACAGTTTATATCCTCACAGTTCCTCAATGGCACTTCAGTGCATAAATGAAGAGGATTCCCTCCCACTGTCCAATGTGTAACCAAAATGAAAACAGTTTAAACTTAAATGTCTGAACAGCATTCCAGTCTTACCATCTGAGCAATTGCCACACCATTCTGTGACTACAACATTAGAACATTTTTTACAGGAATTAGCCATTCACCCCTACTAAATTTGCCAATCCTATCCACCTAATATTCCAAAAGAACACCAAGGTGAAATTTGAAGGTCCCTAAAGTTCTGCTCTGTACCACACTACTTGATACTTTATTGCTTGTGTGTATGGTTCTGTGAGTGAAGAAAAACTTTAATGATTGTATGAAATTTTCTTTTTTAAAGGTACAGCTCTACTAATTCTCTTCATAGTTCTAAACATTTCAATCACGTCACCTCATATTTTTTGTCTTCATAGACTGAAAGGCTCAATTCCTTCAGTTTAACTCAGAGCTCATGTATCTCAGTTCTGGAATAGGCCTAGTCACTCGTTTTTCAGTTTTTCTGTACCATTGCTATGTCCTTATTATAATATGGAGACCAAAACTGTACATAGTATACTCCAATGAAGCTTTACAAGTATGTTATAAGGTTTAAGCATAACATTCATTGACTTGCACTACACACATTGTGCTAAATGACCTCTCTTCCTGTTAAATGTGGCCTTCTTGATTGCATATATTGTGGGACTGGACCCGGACACAGACAGGCAGACATCGTTTTCTCACCAAACACACGTTGATTATATACAATATTTACAGAGAGTCAATAGTGCACAACCCAGTACCTCCAGCACCGATCCCCCAAAGTCCAGGCCTCACAGTCACTGATGCCTTCCTTCTGGCCGCCTCCACTCCTCTCTCCGTCCACGTCCACCCGACTCTTGCAGATGAATGAAGGGAGGCAGCCCCTTATATAGCAACCCGGATGGGCTCCAGCTGCTTCCCAGCAATCTTCTGCCGACACACCCCCGTGTGGCGGAAGTGATGGCTGCGCACCCAGAAGCCCCCCGAGTGTCCCTGCTCCTCTTCCCCCCAGCACTTCCGGGTGTGGCGGAAGTGCTGAGGTCCAGGGTTCTTCAGGCACCAGAGCGCCGCCTGGCGGTAGCCATGGGCCCCTACAGGGTTGGGCTTCCAAGCCCTCTACCCGTGGCCTCCAACACAACCAGGGCGGTCGCCCCCTCGTGGTCTGGAGGAGGCACAAGCCCTCCTCCGGTCCTCCTGGGCGTCCCAGCTGGAATCCACCCCCAGCTGCTTGCCACATATATATATATATATATATATATATATATATATATATATATACTGTCTGGATTTAGATATTGACAGGTTCACTATGACACCTAGGTCCTACTCCTAAGGGGTACCTTCAAGTTTCAAATACCCCAATGTTTTTTTCAAATCTAACATTTTTGGTTCATATGTGCATTACTCCTGTGGTGGGTTGGCACCCTGCCCGGGATTGGTTCCTGCCTTGTGCCCTGTGTTGGCTGGGATTGGCTCCAGCTGACCCCCGTGACCCTGTGTTTGGATTCAGCGGGCTGGAAAATGGATGGATGGATGGATGGATGTGCATTACTTCACATTTATTCTGCCTAAATTTCACGTGCCACAAATGTTGCCAAGCCTGAATACTACCCAGGCCCATTTGTGTGAGATGCTAATATAAAAGTAATCAAATGGAACTGACCCAATAAAATATCCTATTGTAACTTTTCACCTATTCGGTACAGTTAGTATTTCAAATGTATGGCAAGATATTTGCAGTTATTCGAGCAATTAGCCTAACAAGTTTAATGTAACATATGACTATACAAGTCATAGCAAAAAGACTACAACAGTAAAAAAGGAGAATCTAGTCAGCAAGTAAATCTTCTATAGGCCATAGTCTATACTGCTGTGAAAGTAATAAAATAATCTGAGGGAAAAGAAAAGAAAAACTTAACTAGAGATACAATTCATTATCATAATTGCCCAAGTGTGTGGTTGCAGTATGAAAGTAAAAAGTGCAATTTATTATGCAATAAATACTTCAAGAAATAGATAAAAACAGTTCAAAAAGTGCAAAAAAAAATTTTCTGGCCAATTCACCTACAAACACATTAATTCCCAGCATGCTTTCTCTGTTATGTATTCATTTTTTTTTGCTGTACCTCTCACTAAAGCTCACTAAAGCTCAGAGTGTCTGTTTCTGTTACAAAGGAATTCCAACCCATCTTGTTCAGCAAAACACGCTTACATCCATAAACAATTACATGATCTACCTCAGATTCTTTCAGCCTTAACTGAACTGCATTCTTGCCAGGCTTTAATAAGCTCCTCTTACTACCAGCAGACTGACATGGGACCTAGTCAACCATTCCCATGTCATGTGTCCACGCACTCCTTTAAACAAATGAGATAACCTTGTGTGTGTGCGTTCATTTGCTCACAAGATGAAACTGGTGGATGCTAACAAACAACCTCTGACTCCTGCATCTCCATTCCCCACCAAAGCACCAGAACCGCTTTTAAACCCCTAGCTGGCCACTCCAATAAAATCGCAAAAGTGCACTTTTTAAAACTTTTCCGGCTTTTGCCTTTTTGACAATTTTAAACTAGCAAAAGCAAGATAGCAGTTCTAAAGGAAGCAGGCTGGTGCCAAACAAAACAACTCCTTTAGAGCCCTTTTGAAGAGAGACATCTCCTACCCCATCCATCCCCCCAAAAGATGCATCATCCTGACCCCATTCATGTGCACATGAAAGGAGGCGGGTACATGCCATTTCTCTGATTTTTATTCTAAAGGAAGAAGATTAACAGGGTACACTTATATTCAGCAGGACACCAAAAAAAGGATAAGCCTTGACTGCCCTGCAGAAACATGGGGAGGACACCTATAAAACCGAACAGTTGTGAAGAAAGTTGCATCCTTACTTTTAGTCACAGTAATAGGAGTATCTAAAGTGAAGACTTCATCCTTAGTTTAGATAAAAAGGAATCAATTTGATTAGGAGATGGACGGGACTGTTCAGAAAATAAACAATTGTACAAAGCAGTTATTAATTTAATCTGGGTTATTAACAATATGCCCAACTTTACTTAGAATGAATAACATGTTGGGAAATCACATTTATGTAGCCTAGGAGCTTGCATCTTACTAGGCCTAGCAACGGCAACATGGTGCATAGCTTGCTTGCAATGAACTTCAAATTCTGTCCTCTGCAAAAATAAAATTGATTTTAGCTCTTTCCTCAAATTAGAAAACAAACTAAGATGAATCACATAAAGGTGGGGACCCTCAAGAGCAGTGAGACAAGACACCAGGTCTGGAAACTTTTGTCTGCCTGACAGTGCTAGACTGGAGGCATAGCTAATGGAAAAAAAAAAATCAAAAATCGCCCCTTTGATTGACAACCAGACAAGAGCAGAGTCCTCCACATAGCCAGAACAGAAAACAAATTGGTGACAAAACACGGAATCACGGAGCACGGATGAGTCAAACCACCAGTGACCTGCCTAGGATGGTAAAGAGGAGAAGAAAAGTTTGGACAAGGCACATTTGTGGTCTGTGAGAGAGGATGAGGCAAGTGAGTGAGAAACAAAAATACAATCTAGTAGTGACGCAGTAAAATGAAAATTCCTTAGCAGAAGCACTGCATACCCTAATAGAGTCTGTCAAATTAGATAGTCAGACAGATATACTTTATTTAACATTTGAATAGAGCAGGACCAGCTTGCTATGTCCAAAAAAGGAACATGCTGTTAGATATTGTCCTGTTGCAGAGTTTAAAAATAAACATCAAAAGGATGCTGCAACCACTCCTTGGCAATAACATGGACAGATTTAGTCAGTTTTTCAAAGTCTGCATCACACTTATCGACTTTAATTGTAATGTGCTTGCATCCCCTTTATAAGTTTCCAGACACACTTCTGCCTTTACCACTCTCTCTGATCGTATCAGAGGAAAAGTGTCCTGCTCTGCTTAATAGGGCAGGACTGCATCTGAAATATGTTTAAGCTGGTTCTCTGCAATACACAAATGCCACAGTACCAGGAACAGTCCATGACTTGCCATAACATGTAAAAGTTCATTACACTTATTTAAACAGCCATTGCATAGTCCACATTTATGGAAACAAGCCAGTTCTGAGTTCTTTCCACCAAACGTTTATCCTTGCTCTATATTCCTTCCATCTTTGGACGAGCTGCTTCTGCAATAAGGTTCAACAGTCAAATACAAATTTGCAAAGTAAGTGGGTGGAAATACAGGTAAGATGATGTTATGGGAGAGACAGTTTATCTAACACAAGTGGAACTTTGGTTTGCGAGCATAATTCGTTCCGGAAACATGCTCGCAATCCAAAGCACTCGTATATCAAAGCGTTTCCCCATAAGAAATAATGGAAACTCAGATGATTCATTCCACAACCCAAAACTATTCATATAAAAATGATTAATACAGAATATAAAGTAAAAATACGTAAAACAAATTAACCTGCACTTTACCTTTGAAAAGAATCACGGCTGGGGTGAGTGAGTTTCTAAACTCTTTTGGGATTCCACCCAACAGGACGACAGGCAGAAGAGAATCCTGAAGCAACCGCAGGCTCCAAGCGCTGTAGCAGTTTGCCATAAAAGCAAATCCAAAAAAATCACGGACATGCTATAAGTACCCGCCGTTGATGGGTAATACAGGAACATTTTAAATGTGCATTATAAATGGACACAGTATTACTTGGCCCCAACCCTGCCTGACTGCTGATTCTGTGTATAATTAGTGGCAGATCCCGCTACAATAAATAACAGTACTGTTCCTGTTTCAAGCTGAATAAAGCTGGTGTCGCTAAAGTACTGAGACTCAGCTTCGTGTTTTGGGGTGCAAGACAGGGACTCAAATATTACAACACACACACGTGGTCACCATGCTATAGTAAACAGTATATACTCGTACAGATGTTGACTATATGAGTGAGGCACTCTGACTCAGACGGAGAATGGGAGACGATTACCCACAATCCCGCAGCAAGAGAGAACCATAAGCTCAGTTGTGATCACATGGTGCATGGCAGATAAAGCGTATACGTACTACTCGTATTGCTCGTTTATCAAGTCAAAATTTATTAAAGATTTTAGCTTTTCTTGCAAAACACTCACAAACCAAGTTACTCACAATTCAAGGTTCCACTGGTATAGGGTTCATTTAGGAATTTGCATGCATGCCAAGAACAATGTCATAACTGTCAATGCTTAGGAGTTGATTGGTTTGAGGTGGAAATAAAGAAGGTTGGTATGGAGTGGAAGCATAGTTAGCACAAAGTGTTACTTTTCCTTCCACCAATGTTCATTTTGTAAATAGCATAACTGACCCTTGCTGACAGAATCTGACCAAAGAATTTGAATTGTATTTTTATGGACTATGCACAAGATGACGCAAATACTTAGTAGTGTTTATTTCCAAGATGAGGTACATCTTTGGATAACAGCTGAGGATCCTGTAAAAACACAACTTTAACCCTCCTTTGCCACAGATAGTCAAGAATACCTGACCTCTTTGTATTCAGCCTGAGGTCTTGAATTTACCGATAGGCTATAGTGATATCAGACATATATTAGAGAATGAAGAGAAATAAAGGATAAAAGGAAGTTTCAGTAGAAAAAAGAACAGTGCAGCCATGAGGGAGAATTGTGCTGTCTCCACCTTTCTTTCAACCCATCAGGGCTAACCCCCTATCAAACAAAACAACAACCTCAAAAATAATCCAACAAAGCTAACTGCGCCTACCAAGAATTATATAAAACCATTACTCAAATAAAACATATATTGACATTGATGCACAGCCACTCTAAGCCCTTCCAGGCTGCTGCTTTAATTCACTTAAGAAAATGGAGACCATTTAAATGCAACAGGTGAAACAAAGCAGCATATAGCACCCAAATTAGTGCACAGCACCGGGGCCTCATGTATAACGGCATGCGTAGAATTCACACTATAACATGGTGTACGGACAAAAGCCGAAATGTGTTTACGCAAAAAAAAATCCAGATGCATACATCTGTGCATATGCCAACTTCCACATTCTTCCGCTACATAAATCCCGGTCAACGTGAAAAGTAACGCACATGCATGCCCCTGCTGTCCCGCCCCAACTCCTCCCAGAATTATGCCTCTTTGAATATGCAAATCAATATAAATAGCCCTTAAACTCAGCCTTCTGTGAAAAAACAATGGCAAAAGCAAAAGGGAAAATAGAAGAATTTCAGCGAATACCAAGTGGAGGCAAAGAAAAATGTACTATTTGTTGGTTTAAACAGTGGTTAAAACAACAAAAGGAAGTTGATCGAGTGACATAGCGTGTTGGAGAAACTCGAAAGCTCACATTAACATAGTCGCACAATGCCCGAAATAAAAAAGAAGTTGACAGATATCAAAGTCGCAGTGAAAAGGCGAGTTGTAGCTCACTGTCTGAGTGTCATATGAAAGCTTATTAGGGTACAGAGAAAAAAAAGGCACACAGTGGGGAAAAAGCACAAAATGTCAACTTTAATCTCTAAATTTCCACTTTATTCACGTAGTTTATTTTGTCATTAAAGCAGAACATCATAAACTTAATCTTAAAATCGTTTAATTTACTAGTTTCTCAAATCCCATCATAACTAAAGTAGCATGTTAAATGCTTTGTTTTGTATTTGATCTTCTTTGTGCTCTATGTGTGTGAATCACTACGTGCTTCTGGGCTTTCTCTTCCTCCGACAGGACACAGAATCCATTACATTCGTGATATTATATCTCTCTGAATAATTAAAATACTGAGATGTATACGTGATATAATTTTAATGATGATAGGAGTTAAAGCATGTTATTAAACATGGGAACACGGTGGATCAGTGATTACTCATGTCTCACGAAAGATGCTTGCTGCGCGACCTTCGATGAAATACTTTATTGCAGCAGTATTGTCTCTTTCAAACGTACTAACCTCCAATTCTTGTCCTTACTTTTCTTTGTCCAAATACCCAATCACCACGCAATCAGCTCTGTAATAGACGTTAAGCCATCTATAAGCTTAGAACATCGATTCTTTAAAACTTTTAAGGAACATCGAAATATATTTGTAGTGCGTGTTTAATTATTCTATCCATCTATCTTTCCAGTGTTGCATCAGCACCAGCAAGAATACAGTGCTACCGTGTAGTTAAAGTTTTATGTGTATAATATAATAAATATATTTTGCTGCATTTCATCTTAAAAATGATATTGTCATCATATGTAAATATGTGCTTTATAAAGTGGCTCAGGTTGTGCAATATTATAACTGTAGTGCAAGTTTACAGTGAGGTGATTGTACTTATAAGTACAAACAGTTCTACAAGGAGCACTTGATGGACTGATTGAGTGCGTTTAGAGTTCTTAGGATGAAACTGTTTCTGAACTGCGAGGTCCGTACAGGAAAGGCTCTAAAGCGTTTGTCATATGAAAGCAGTTCAATAGACAGCATGGCTGAGGCAGCGCTTGCTTGATGCTGTATACCGATAATTCTCTTTCCGATCAGCTGCTGTACAGCTGTGATTCACACTCAGATACAGTGATATAAATACTCCGAGTGGCGCAGTGAGAGTAATATGGAAAAAGATGGTCCGATGTGGGATCCGAGGTGCAGTACGAGTAACGACGCTAAAGCAGCTATGGTATTTAGAATAGTTTGACCATTCTGTGGACCATTATATTGTTACAGGTTAATTACAATCAGATGCATTAAACTAATAAACAGTATGCAGTTAATTTCAGTGTATTTATAAAGCCACGTCAGGGATGTGGATCTAAAAAAGAAAGGATAACCAACACAGGAACAGGAGCACTGCTTTGACACTGGGTGCCGCCAGTCTGCAAAACTGAGCACAGAACTTGCGTACTACTGGGTATGAGCTACTGTGGAAATGTGCATGACTTTGTGCCAAGTTTAGGTTTTATACATCACGATTTGAACATGGAAACGTTCTTATGCAACATTTTTGTGCGTAAGCACCGTTTATTCATGAAGTCCCAGGAGACCCACCTGTTGAGTACATCCCTGACAACCAGCCTCTAATCCGATGAACCAGTGGCAGCCGGGCCGTTCACCCCTCCCCCTCAAAAAAACGAAAAAAAAACAAAATCGAAAAGACTGACTGAAACAAATGGCTCAAGTATTTACCACTATAGGAACGCTTCAAACTTCAGCTTTCGCATTGAACATAACATAAATAATAGTAACAAGTTTAATAAGAGTAATTGAATTAAAAGAAAACAGGCATTACCAAGGGCACACATGATACTGAGCCTTCACATCCCAATGCATACTCCAACACAGCTCTGGGCACAAAGGACTACAGGAAGAAGGATACATGGTCAAACCAACCCCTGAAAAGTCAGATAACAAATTTTCAAAAACAGGAAAAAAAAGAATAACTTAGGCATTAATAAACAATTATGGAATATAAAAGTTCAAAGCACAGGAACAGTGCAACATCCTCACAAACAGACATACTCATATTAGAAAAAACATTACAATTCCAGAACTGTTAGGCAGCTTAAGACACGTGGGATATAAATGGAAAGGCTGTAAGCCTGCTCCATGTGTGCCTCGTATTGTGGATTGCATAGCATTTCTGGCAGCTGTAGTAATAGGACTAAAGTCTGTAAAGAAATAGATATGCTGACCACCAAAAGAAAGTCCTCCAAGTTAATTTTGATCCCAATAATATATGCATTATTCGACAATTTCAGGCCCACCAGTTCAATTAGTTTAGCATTCAGTTTTGCAACTCAACGATCTAAAGACTGGATCTTCTCATCTTGCTCCCCCAGGGAATTCATGAGCTTACTGAGGTTGTGTGAGAGTTTGGTCTGTTCATCTTTCATAACCTCCACGTTTCAGTGAAGTAGAGCTAAATCCTCACTTGAATTGAGTTCCATGTTGCAGCAAGCTGCTCACTAACAAAGGACTTTTATTTAAAGAGGGCCATTATTCCTGCTCCAGAGGTTCAGAGTGTGGAGAGATGACATTTTTCAGTTCTGGGGTAAGTGTATAGTATTTGAAAGTCAAGCAGTTTTATTTATGGGGGATTAATAGCAAATAAGTGAGAAAGAGAATGGACGGCACTGAGAGCCATCAAACCATGCTTCCATCTGTAACACTGGTCAATGCAATCTCTCATTCCAAAGTTGTTTTATTGGATTCAGATTGGGTGGCAGGGAACAGTCTGAGATGACTTTCACTTTGTGACATGATGCATAATTAGAAAATTCATAAATTGTGTCCATATAGGGATATACATGGCCAGCAGCAACGCTCAACTAGGCCGTAGCACTCAAGCAATGATTCATCAATATTATCTTGCCCAAAGTGTGCCAGGAAAACATTCTCCATACCATCACACCACCACCAGTCTGGACTGTTGCCACAAGTCAGGTTGGGCAGATGGATGTGTGCTTCAGCAGAAATCGAGATTCATCAGACCAAGGTCTGTTTTTCCAGTTTTCAGCTGTCCGGTTTTGGTGAGCCTGTGCCCACTGCAGTCTTAGCTTTATGTTCTTGGCTGACAGCAGTGGAACCCAATGTTGGTCTTCTGCTGTTGTAGCTTATCTGCCTTACAGTTTGACTTCTTGTGCATGCCAAGATGCTTTTCTGATCACCACATTTGTACAGAGTGGTCGTCTGCTTTTCTGTCTGTTCAAACCAGTCTGGCCATTCTTCTGTGACCTCTCTCATCAACAGGGCCTTTCCTACCATGAAGACGCCGCTCACTGCCAAAATCATTGCAATCATGTTTCCCACATTCTGGTGTTTGATGTGAATATTATCTGAAGCTCCCGACCTGTATACATATGATTTTTAGGCAGAAAATTGCATGGATTAGCAGGTGTACAGGTGTTCTGAATAATTTGCTCAGCGAGTATACATAAATTGCTTCATAATTTCTTGTACAGTTTGGTGTGTGTTACCCATATTTCTTATTGTAGATGGGAGATACTGCTGAAGGGTGAGATCGAATGAATGTCAAAAATAAAGCAAAAAAGAGTAAATGAAACAAAGCCATAATACTAACAAACAGCTTCATTAGACAAATAATAATAGGGGATGAGGCCAGGAAAAAATTATGAGGAAACATAATAATAGACAGAGTAGCTTTTTTGTGCCTGTGAATTAGTGAAAGTGAAAAATGCAGGATGTTCATCCTTCTACAGGTTCCTAAAGCACAGAGGTACAACAAACCACTTCCCAAAAACAGCTTTGTCAATTAAGAACATTATATTTTATTTAGATTTTGTCTGTTATTTTGGATGGACCAGGTATAATAAAACGTGCTAAAAAAAATTACACAATGAAACATTTCAAAGAGAAAACCTGGCATTAAAACCACACTTTTATAAACCTCTGCTCTTGAAATGTACAATAGTGGATTATTTCTGCAACATTCTTTTTTTTGTTATTTAAATTTTCAGACAATCTTTCTTTGTAGGCCCCTGATGACTGATTAATAAAGTGATGCTTCCCACTTTCAGATATTGCAGTTTGGTGTGTGGAAAAATAAAACACCACTTTACAGCATTGGCTTCAGCAAAGAATATTTTTACACTTCAAATTTCATTAAAATGAAGTATTCTTCGCAAAGCTTGCATTAACATCAGGGGTTCCATCTGATGGTACTCTCAACAACTTAGTAACTGTCCATGACTCAATATTTCATGCTATTGTGAAAGGAAAACACAAATCATTTACCAGTATTAAATTTTTAAAAGCTTAGTCAATGATCCTTATCTCTTGGAACAGCTCTCTGTAATTATTAAAATTCTCATAGCAGAGTGGTAAATAATTGACATATACTGATGAACTCAACTATGCAATAATTCTAGCTATGCTGCCTCATGGCTGTTTTTTGAGTCTGTATGTTCCCCATTTTTTCAAAGGTTTTTCCTTGGCACTCAACATTTACTTCTACATTCCAAAAACACACATGTTAGGTTGAATGTCTATTTATAACTGGCCTGAAGCTAGTGCATTTGGGTGTGCAAATCTACCCTGCAAGAGAACTGGCATTCCACCCAGGACTCTTTTCTGCCTTGCACCCAATAATGTGGAGATGAAGTTTAGCATGCTGGCACAGTGGTTAATGCTACTGCCTCCCAGGATCCAGATTTCATTACAAGTTTGGTCAATGTATGTGTGTAATAAAATATGCATGTTGTCTTTAGGTTGGCATTAATTTATTTGCTCGCTTCTTCCCACGTTCCAGCAACCTGTATGTTAAGTTAATTCGTGACTGGCATTGCATGACTGTATGTGGGCATGTGTGAATGTGTGATTTGAACAGTACACAGATTAGACTGTTGGATTTTAACCTGCTACATAAAACACATAGCTCCAGATTTTAAGACACATAAAATTCAGAATATCTTACAAAAGACACCATTAAAAGAAGATCAAGTCTTCTGCTGAACATTTAATTACAATTACCATTATACAGTAGTTGTATGTTAAAGAATATAAAAGGATATCGGTAAATATAAATATCGTCACCATTCTTTTTGTGAATAAAATGTGATAGAACAGGGGCGCCAGTGGGCTCTAAACACCAAACACGAAGAAACAATACAGTCCTGGGTTCAAATCAAAGGGTGTTTATTATACATAATCCCTCTCGAAGGTAACAAAAGCACAAGTTTTCTCTCCTCCAGTTCACCTCTTCTTTCTCCACTGCACTGCCCTGCTCCAGTTGAGAGTTACCTTCCTCCCTCCCAGCTCACTCAACTCACCTGGACAAGGGCGTGCACTCCCTTTTAATTGTGGACCCTGGAGTACTTCTAATGCTAGGGCTTTGCACATTGAAGTACTTCTGGGGCATCCGGAAGTCGCAAACAATAGGGAGTGTAAATCCCTGCAGCGTCCCCTGGTGGCACCAACAGACCCCAGCCTGGCTGCTCTGACAGACTACATTTCCCAACATGCCCCACTGGTTTCTGACTGGGTACGAATATCCAGTGCCGCTGTCCTGGAGGAATCAATAGTCCCCAGCAACTGTTCTTCCCTATCCTTTCTTATTTATCCAAGCCAGGAAAGGTACCGCAAATATAACCGTTCAGGATGTTAGTCCATCCACGTGGGCGTTCTGTCCGGATAAGGAAACTCTTCCTTTGGCTGGGATATCTGTCCATATACTTGGCAAGTCTCGTTCAGATAAGGCCCCTTTCTCAGGATGCCTTTCTGTCCACTTGTAGCCTCCTGTCCAGGTAAGAAACCTTCCTCTCTTCTGGTAGGGATGCCCATCCTTCCCATATGGCACTAACAAAAAGTAATCTACCTAAGCTACCCACTTATGTAATGAGAACACTGTTTCATATGTCTCCATTAAAATCTTCTTAAGGTCCTTATTATGACTAACCAGACCACTTTAATGTACCATATTCATGGCTTCTGATTTTGTTCCAAGTCCCTCAACCAATAAAGCCACCCTTCCCTCTGCATGTTTTGGAGTATCTTTCAATGGGTTCACAGCCAAACATAATAAAATACTGAAACATATTTTTTGTACATTTCCTGAATTGAACAGCATGGACTATTCCAAAATAGTACCATAACTGCTGTTTTGATTTAAGCAAATGATACAGAGTCTACAAATCTGCCCTGATCTATGATGGCCTATGTAGTATATATACTGTAGTTTTGCACTGATAGTGGCATTCAACATGTCTCAGTCTGGGGTACGAGTATTTATTCATTTTTTTCCCTAGATTTTGTTCCTTCAGTTACTCATGTAACTTTCATCTGTTCTCTTCAGTATTTGCTTTCTGATATAAACTGTCAACATGGCGATGCAGTGGTTGGAAGTACAGCCTCAAAGCTCCCAGGATAAGTGTTCTGTCACCAGCAAGTGGAACCATTACCAGTCAACACTACTGGAATCCATGAGATTAAGGTTGATCATATTTTTTTCAACAGTACTGGAAATGATGAAAAAAGGTAAAAGCTGCTGATAACATTGAGTTGACGTCTCTTCTAAAAACAGTGAATTGACTGCATAGCAAGGTTGCATAATATACTGTAGCTTTGAGACGGATTATTTCACCAAAGTTACACTGAAGAGTATTTTCAAAGTTACACACTTGCTGTCCTCACAATTATATTCAGTGGGCTAGAACAATGACTGACATTCATTGCATCTATAAGCACTTTGACTGGTTATTCACAAAAAAATGGCTTCTACAACTCTATGTTAATCCATTTTCTAGTTAGAGAAAGCAGGTTATTAGTATCTGAGAAAGCAGGTTAGCACACGTAGATTTCTCTGTAAGCATCTCCAGTTACTAGGCCATGTAAAACATGCATACTTCCAATGTTAAAAACTAGAAAGAACAAAACTGTCTGCTCTGCTACTGAAATGCTTCTAAATTACCCGGAAAAACTTAATTATAAAATAAAATATGACTTGTTAAGTTTCAGCTTAGCAAAGACCAATCACAACGTGTAATACTACTAGGGTACTACTATAGCTTAAAGAAAATTGAACTCTAAAAGGGTTACAGTATGCATCTGTCTACTTTTCAACATTTAATTATCAAAGCACAAGATAAAATCAAACCACACTACAACAACAACATTTATTTACATAGCACATTTTCATACAAACAGTAGCTCAAAGTGCTTTACATATTAAAGAATAGAAAAATGAAAGACACAATTATAAAACAAAATAAATCAACATTAATTAACATCGAATAAGAGTAAGGTTCAATGGCCAGGGGGGACAGAAAAACAAAAAAACTCCAGACGGCTGGAGAAAAAATAAAATCTGTAGGGATTCCAGACCATGAGACCGCCCAGTCCCCTCTGGGCATTCTACCTAACATAAATGAAACAGTCCTCCTTGGATTTAGGGTTCTCGCTGATAAGATAAGGGCCCAAACAAGCCATAAATCATATATTTGTGCGTGCAATTCTGCACCAAAATTCCAAGCCCTCGAACCTTACGTATAAAGTTTTACTTAGATTCCATTCTAAAATTCTTCTTCTGCTCAAAAGGCAAAAAATGGTGTACAGTATGCACAAAAAAATAGGGTTTATAAGACCATCTGTACAATACATGCCACACAACACCCTTTTATAAATCTCAAATCAACCTAATAACGATATAAATTTGGCCACATTCCTAAGTGACAGCTTCACTACAAACCATGGGAGAACATAGTTAAGAAAACCAGTGAATGTGAACTTGAGATATCTGATATTTGCCAGTGGTAAAGGGGTGGCCAGGGGAACCTGCTCCCCAAACTTATTTGCATTATGTTACTAAAATAAGTCTCGAGTAACGGTGTGTTTTTTTCCTCAATTTGTAAGGCCACAGTCTAAGTATAGGTGCACAGTGACACAGTGGTAGCACTGCTGCCTCGTAGTAAGAAGTCTGGGGGTTACACCCCAGGTTGTTCTTGTGTGGAGTTTGTTTCAGTTTCCTCCTACATTCAAAAGACACGGAGGTTAGATGAATTGACAATGGTAAATTGTCCCCAGATATGTTTTTGAGTGTGAGTGTTCACCTTGCGATGGGTTGGCGCTCTGTTAAGAGGTTGTTTCTGCCTGCTCTGGTTACTTTCTGGGATAGGCTCCAGCTGCCCCCTGCCCTGAGGATTTAGAGGATTGATGGATCAACACATATTTTAACCTACAGCAACTCTCTCTTGCACACTGCATATCCTTAAAACAGTTAGAAAAGTACTCTGTACAATTTCAATTACAGATTAGTGTATTGTTTCAGATTTAACTTGAGAAATGTCATTTCAACTTTATTTTCAGTATTTTCCAATTTTGCACACTTGATAGCTGCAACTGTTTGAAAAACAGATCATCAATGGTCAGCAGAGTTCATTGAAACAGTGGCAGCAGGAATTAGGCTGAAGGTGCTGCCTGTAAAAACAGTGATATGCCTGCCAGTCAGAGATAATCTCCATCATACATCACACAAAATATTTAAAACACACACTTCCGAAAGGTGCAATGCAAAAAGCCAAATCGGAAAAAACAAATACAAAACAAGCAGCATGGAAACAAACCAACTGTGCAAAGAAATCAGTAAGCATGAAAACAAAAAGAACAGCACTTTACCCAAAGCAAAGCAGGGAAATGCAAGATCTGAAAGTACATTACAATTCAATCAGACCGTTTCAGCAAGTGGTCTGGACAGCAAAATGTAAAAGAAATCTCTTGTCTTTTTTGTATGTTTATTTTTAATATACAGTACGTTGACAGAAAAGAGGTTTATTTGACTTCATCATGGCCATAAATAAATAACAGTAAACGTTTTAACTTTCAAATCAATTAACTAACAAATGTTGCACCATGAGTACATTCTCTTACTTGTTATAATAAGAATGTGCTTAGAATAAGAAAGTAGAAACTTATAAAAGCAACATTTTTTTATTATTTAAATATTGTTAACATTATGTTAAAATATGACAGAAATATATAAATCATGGCCTGTTTGGCCCCTCATAGTATGCATATGACTATAAAATGCTCTCAATTCCAAGATGTGTTCCCTTGTTCAATGCTCATGTGATTTTGATGCACTGTGGCACATATGTGCATATAAAGAAAAATAATAAAAAGGAGACTGGACAAGAAGTTTCAGAGAGTGTTGTTATTTTTCTTTTGTCAGTATAATACCCAAACGTACATTGTTAATAATTTTCTTGCCATTGCACAGACATTTAGTCTATGCGTCAACAGGTTATGGGCCAAGTACACACTTGAGTTAATTGGCAAGTAATTTTAAGTAAATGGCATGGCGGGTACTGCAGAAGCACGGGGTGCTGTAATCAAGAAGAGAGAACAAGGTAACCAATGGTGTAGGTTAGTGTTTGACGGAGATGAAAAGAACTATCAACTGTGTTAAACAAAATTTTCGGCCATCTTCAAGTTACAAGGGTTGAAAGAGACCATACTGCAAAAGCCAAGCAGAGATGAAGACAGAGAGGAAGATACCAAAAGAAATGGTGAGACCTATGCTGAATTAATAGAGTTTCTGGATGATAAGAGCCTCTCCCTTGTTATGCGAGAAGCTGCAGATGAAGGCAGAAAAGCATTAAAAATCTTAAGAAACTATTACGCTGGTAAGGGCAAACCAAGAACCTCATTGCAAAAGACACATGGAGAAGATATGAGTGATTATATAATACATACAGAGAACACCATTACAGTGCTAAGAAGTGTGAGGGAAATATTAAGTGACTGTCTCCTGATAAGCAGTGATTTTGAAGGGGCTTCCAGAAACATTTAAGCCGTTTACTTTGTATGTGACGCATAGCAATAAAACTATGACCTTTGCAGACTTTAAAGTAAAATTGAGAAGTTATGAAGACACAGAGAAATATAGTGTTTGTGCATTAGATTATCATGTGATGAGAGTACAGGTACGAGAAAAGCCCAGCGATCCAGTTCAAAGTCATGTGGCTATTAACAGTATGTGCTACAGTTGTGGCCAGGAAGGACATATAGCCAGAGTATGTCCGAACAAGCATTTTGGATAGAACCAGTGGTGTAGCTGGTTCAAAAGTAAGACACACAGAGATGCAACATGCCGAAGGAGATGGCAGGACAAAGACAATGCAAAGCAGATGGCTGAGGAGGACAAAGAACACACTTATGCTTTCAAGACAAGTGAAATTCTGAGCCAGCAAAGGATTAAGCTGAAGAGCTTGATGGTCGACAGAGGACCAACATCACACATCATTACAGACATCAAAAGGTTTAAGACATCTGACGACAACTTCCAGCCAGAGAGGCACATCATGGAGTTGGCAGATAGAAGTAGAACCAATGGAGTCGCACAACAAAGAGGAGATGCGGAGGTGCAGCTGATTGACAGCAGAGGACAACAGTGCACAGCAACACTCAGAGGCGCGCTATACATTCCCTCGTACCCACAGGACATTTTCTCAGTGAAAGCAGTGACAGCCAGTGGAGCCAGGGTGATCTTCCAGAATGAAAGGGATATATAATTCAGCTCTAAAACTAATTCATTTGACATTGAAGATTATAACAGACTGTACTTCTTGAACATGGTATGTGATGAAAACAATGACAATTGTAAGAGTTGTCAGGATGTGCAGATATGACATGAAATTCTTGATCATTGTAATTATGATGACATATTGTTGCTACAATGTTGTTGATGGGTTAAAAATCAAGGGTAAAGTTGATAAGACCAGTCTTTCCTGTGAAGTGTGCATTCAGGCAAAATCTACCCAGAGTAGAAAAAGATGTCCCAAAAAAAGAGCCAAAGAAGTACTTGAATTAGTTCACACATATTTAGCAGGTCCAATTGACCCAGTATCAAAGGGGGGGAGACAAATATGTGATGATATTCACTGATGACTTTATCGATTTTTTGAAGGATAAAAGTGGCACTTTGGAAAAGTTTATTACTGACAGTGCCCCAATGGGAAAATCAAATATGTACAGTCAGATAATGGTACAAAATTTTATGTATGAAGGCTTTAAATCACTGCTTATCAAAAATGGTATCAGGCATGAGACTTCTGCGCCATACTCACTTCACCAGAATGGTACTGCTGAATAACAGTGGAGAACACTATTTGACATGGCCATGTGCATGCTCATTGAGAGTAACCTCCCCAAAGAGCTATGGATTTGTGCAGTACAAACAGCAGCAATAATCAGGAACTGGTGCTACTGCAATCGCTCCAAACAGACTCCATATTTTCTGTTGACAGGGAAAAAGCCTAATGTTTCTGGGATACAAAAATGTGGTTCAGTGTGCTATGCATACAAACAAGACAAAAAAAAGTTATAGACAGTAGGTGTGTTAAAGGTATCTTTGTTGACTATGCCTACATAGTCTACTATCCATATACTGGAAGGGTCTTAAAGCACAGAGTAGTAAAATTTATTGGGAAGAGTAGGACAGAGCAGAGCACACAGACCGACCAGGAACAGATTGATGACAATGATGATTATGACTTGAGGAGGGGTAACACTAGGCGGATTAGCAGAATTATTGTTAGTTCTGACATTACTGATGAAAAGCCAGTACAGGTTCATGGAAATCAAACTGGAGCAGGTAACCAAGCCAATCCTGGTACACAATATCCTAGTAGAGAGCATAGGAAGCCAGCGTACTTGGATGATTATGTATTTGATGTAGATAACAACGACCAAACAATAGTTAATATTGATTATTGTTACAGTATTATGAGTAATGTGCCACAAACATTTGCAGAAGCTGTAAATTCCAATCAATCCAGCAAGTGGAAGAATGCAATAAAGGAAGAAAAGGCTTTCACGTTAATCACCTAATCTGAGGGTAAAAATGCGGTGGGGCTCGATGGGTGTATGCCATTAAGAACAACTCTGATGGTTCTGAGATATACAAAGCGAGGTATGTAGCTAAAGGGTACAGTCAAGTGGCAGGAGTAGAATATGAAGAAACTTGCCAACCGCAAATATGACAAGCATAAGAGTTCTGATTCAAATTGCTCAGAATGGTATGTTGTTACACCAGATGGATGTAAAAACTGCATACCTGCATGCACTGATAGACTGTGAAGTGTATATGCAAGGCCTGGAAGGCTACTGTAACGAATGAATAGCAATGTGGGAGCAAGTGGGAGTGTTTACTATGAGGGCCAATTAAGTTTGCACGCAAACCGATAGTAAATATTCATAAATCGATAGTGTTCATATGTAAACCAATGGATTACACACAAAAATATATGAATCATGGCCTGTTTGGCCCCTCGTAGTATGCATATGACTGTAAAATGCTCTCAATTGCAAGATGTGTTCCCGTGTTTAATGCTCACGTGATTTTAATGCATGGTGGTAAGCATGTACGTGTAAAGGAAATTAATAAAAAAGAGACTGCAAGACTGGTGAAGTTTCAGAGAGCACTGAATTATTTTTCTTCTGTCAGTATATTGCCCAAGCATACATCTATCTATTTATCTATCTATATATATATATATATATATATATATATATATACATATATATAAATCAATGTGCGTATGTATGTAAGTATGTATGTTCCAGCATCATCACTTTCGAACGGCTCGAGCGATTTTTGAAACTTGGTACACATGTTTCTCAATGGTTGACTAAAAATATTGTAAGGTGAAATCAACCCTAACCCACCCCCTTCTGGGTGGGGATGGGCTTTGATCTTGCGCTCTTGTATGCATGTTTATCATCCAGTTGACCACCAAAGGGCATAATAGAGTTGACTGCCGGCATTCTTTATGTTTGAGCACTACCGCGCCCCTGTTGCTTTTCAAATTAAATAGAGTTGGCCGGTTCCAGGCGTCAACTGGATGATAACATACGTACAAGACCGCAAAACAAGCACATTAGTGAGTGTTTATTCTTTGTTAATTTATTTTTATTTTTAAAGTTGTGTTTTTTAATTATGTTTTTCTCAAACAATTAAAAAAAAAACACTTTATTTTCCTCCCTAGCAACGCTGGGTATTTCAGCTAGTAGTTAATAATTCACCTGCCGTTGCACTGGCATTTAGTTTACCCGTCTTACTTGTGCATTTTTCTGTATTTTCAAACGTTTTCAATGCCTTAATGTAAGACATAATATTTTAAATTTATATTACAGTTTATAACATTTGACATGGTTCATGATCGAAATAAGTAGGAGTACACCTGTCACTCAAAAACTGCAATTCTTTTTATGGTTCATCTGGCCCTTCCAAACCCTCAAACTCCATCCTTACATTCCAAACTACTGTGTGATAAAATAAAAGAATGGGATGATCAGGGCCACCATGCAACGTTTGTCCAACACTTTTCAGCATATTACTTGCATGAAAGTAAAAGTAAAAACTACATCAGGAAAATCAGCAATTACTCCAATTGCCAATTGATCTCAATCTGCTCACCCTGGCCATAAGGAAAGTCGATGTAACTGGTTGGCATCTAAATTACACCATCCTACTGTGACTAGACGCAGGGATGACAAAAAGATACTGACTTGTCATTCAGTTTACGCTGGAAAGCGCCCATCGCCAAACATCCAGCAGTTATTAAAAAATAACGTAACACGGATTGCTTGGTTTCTGTAATCGAGGTTCAAATTCAGCACATAACTCCAAGAGGACTCATACGCCAGAAAAATCAGAATCCTTAAAAACTCAAAACTCTCTCCTTGAGTATCCGGGCTCTCCAAAACAAGCTAACACTGACATTGCCAGTCATGTCGTACTGCGTACCCTTTTTACAGATAAAACAGGCTACACGCTAAAGCAAGTAACCTTAAACGGATGCATAAGGCGTTTCTACCAACACCAAAGACAGCTCTGTTGAGATATTATGTAAATGCACTGATAAAATTAGTTCAAGAACGTTGGAAAAGCGCAGTGAAATCGTCTTTCTTTTGTCCCCTTTATTTTCCGGCTGCCTGGAGTCCCTAAAATTCCAAACACCAAAAAGTTTGTATGACTTACGGATGGCTGAAAGTTGCCGTAGCTACCGATTTTCAGGCCAAGTATGTGCTTTATAAATAGCGACTATTGCATAAGAACTGGCTCATGCACGTTCCCGAGTGAAAGTAAGTTATACTGTAATTACTTTCTGGATCTGGAGCCCCAGATCTGTACTATGAGGTAATTCAACAAAGAACAACAGCTTACTTTATATTCCCTGTTGCATTACTGAATGTATATACTACAATAGTGTTGTTTTTTTTAAGTGTTATGGTACCCAGGACTAGAGAGTTGGAATAATTATACAATCAAAGTAATCCATTAAAATTACTAATTACTTTCTAAAATTGTAGTGAAATTACTTTACTCATTATTTCCTGGAAAAGGGTAATCACATTACTAATTACATACTTTTACATTTCTGTCTAAACCCATACAAGTATCATTTGGAAAGTACAACCCGCGTCCTCTCGGAATTTTAATAAGGAGCAAAGGACCACTTACAGTGAAGTGAATTTTAGCAGTTAAACCAGCATATGACTTACATTAGCACTGCGCCATTTCAACTATATGCACCATGCAACACGTAAAGGTATTTTGTTAAAAAAAAAGGTAATAATAAATAAATCTTACATCATTTTACATCTAAAAATAAATGGAGATAGCTATTTGAACACTTAAAAACATGGAATCAGAAATTGGTCAAATAATTGCCAGAGTAGTGGCCAGCAGATAAGAACACTTATTTATCGGGTATTTACAAACATTATTTATTGTGTAATTAAATTTGAACTGGCAATCAAAAAGGAAGCCTTTACATATTGTAATTAATTACCTTATATTCACTAATAACTAGGGTAAAGGTTCAGCGTCCTTCCTGTACACTGACATGTTCTTCCATTTTCGTGGGAATGTTAAGACTGACGTGACCGACGAAAGTCGAAGTGCGTGTCGGGACACTGAACTGCTTTTTTGGACACTTACGTACGCACTTAAGTGGATATCGAAGATCTTTTTTGCTTCTGTAAATATTATTTCCCATGAGGTTTTAAATCAAGAGAATGCTCCTTTGTAAGTTGTTAAGCTGAAAATGTATTATATTTCAAAGTAACGTTCAAAGTTTTTATCTATATACAGTACACTCTTAAAAATAATGGTTCTTTATTTGGCATTTTATGGTTCTTTACTGGGTTTTGCGGTTCCTCATTGACCAATTGCTTGACAAAACATAATTCCATTCTAGGAAGGGTTCTTTGCATATGAAGTTAGTTCAATGTGCTTTGAAAAACTTCCTAATATTTAGAAAAAAAATCTTTAATGTGTGGTAGGCAACCTACATTAACAGAAAACCTAGAGTTAGCCTGTATTACTATCCTTTTAAAATCATGAACTATTGGTATTTCACAAATCTGTTACCATCTATTCATGGCTAATTACTGTATGGAGACTGTATGGAGGCTGTTATAAATCTAAATAAACTGGGTTTGTTTGCTGGAAATTTCATGTAGATAGGCCTTTCTGGAACCAAAAATGGTTCACCTATGGCATCGCTCTGCAGAATCACTTCGGCACCTTTATTTTTAAGACTGTGTTTGTAAGTAAATGTTGTCTGCTGCTGGGCTTTGGCAGATAACTTTCTTTGGCCATCTCCCTGTAGACCTCACACCCTGAAGTAATAGATTTGTGAGATTTAAAAGCCACAGAGTGAAAAAACGGTGTACTCAGTCAGGTTTTAAAAGACTTTTCTAGGTGACAAAAGTTACTAAATGAAGTCCATAAAAGGTTTCCATTGTACTTTACCACCATCTAGTGGAATAGAGGATTATTGCCGATATACAGCAAGAGTGCAGTTAGATGATAATATTTTACTTCAGTTCTGTTTTGAACTTGCCCTTGCACACTTAATAATTTTGCTTCATTTTTGCCCTTTTTTTCCAAGTATATGGGGTGGTCACCCCAAACCTTCATGTTTCTTCTTGTGATTATTTCTACAAATGACACAGTAATTCAAAGTTTTTAGCAGTGGAGTGGAGTGACGCAGAGGTCTAGCAAACAAATAGTCGATGTCTGTTCAGTGTAAGGCTGTAAAACTGATGAAATCTTCTCTTAGCCGATTAATTGTTCCTTGTGTGTATTGATATGGGTAATTGTAACATCAACATTAATATTGCTACATGTAAGCATACACAAATTGTGTTATTTGCGCACAGCTTTTTTTCTGCTTGTTTCTTAATCTAACTAAAAACTTTAACATTCAAATGTTTATTAATGTTTGGTATTAGTTTGTATCCTGCTTTATTTATATTATCTTGGCTTTTATTTCTATTGTATTCCTTTGGCATTTTGTGAAGCACTGTGAGCATTCAAAATGTGCTATATAAATAAAATGTATTATTATTATTATTAGTATTAGTATATATTTATTATTATTATGATAATAATAATAATAATAATAATACACAGTGCTATGAGTTCAGGTTTCAGTGGTAGTCTGGGCAGTGTCTGTATGGAGTTTACATGTTCTCCTCATGTCTATATGGACCGAGTGTGCGTAACTTCAGATATTGCTTTATAGCTAGATGTTATAATTGTGTCATTAAGCTCTCTAAATTGCCAAAATCAGTTTATTCTCAACTACTCAACTACTTCCTAGAGGTTAGCAGATATTTTATAAAATAAATATTTTGTTTTCATAAATTACCTACATTGATCATTTCAGATATTGGTCCCTAATTTACTTCACAATTCTGGACTAATTTCTTTATCAAGATTGGTATTTAGGTATATTTATAATCAGGATACAGTCCCAAAAATAATGCTCAAACTGAAAAGGTTAAGATATTTAGAGAATGTTTTATGGTGTACAGTGGACTCTGGATTCTTGCCAGTCCAATTCCAGTGCCATTTTGCCATTGGCAGAATTCTCTTGAAACATATTTTGTTTAACTCTGATGTCAATTTTGAATGTGTGCGTATGGTTAAAGACCACACCTTATTGATCTATTTTCTGTCATTTCTTCTGTTCAGAGTTTAATGGACTGTTTGGTAAATTATGAAATTATTTTTGGTGAATTATGAAATAATTAAGAGTTAATATGGGAGCATCTATGACATGTTGTTTGCAAAATGTATATGTGGGTTAGGCCCTGATTTTCGGGTTGGGCAGAGGGTATGTTTCACAACATAAGTCATCCGCCAAAAGGTACCATGTCTATATCTTGTTGATTATTTGGACCCTATAGTATCACCTAATCTATTAAGCCAGTTATTTATAATTGGCACTTCATTCACATTTTAAATTTCACCATACAGTTCATGTTTCCCAATTAAAACCTGTTCATTCCAGTACTTATAGGGTCACTCCTTCTCCTCCTCCTACTCCATTCTGTGGATGTGTCTGGAGAACAGAAATACAAAGCCCATAAATTGTTGAATTCAGTAGTTACATTTATATTGTATTTATCTGGTACACTGGCATGGTTGTGACCCTAAAATAACTCTTTGGTACCTTTTTGCCTTGTGTCCCAAATATACTTTGCCAATTCTATTACCTTACAGGGAGGGCTCTGTCATGATTGAGAATTTTTGCTTAGGTGCCATATACAATTCTGTATAATTTTATTAGCATAGTTTCATGTTTTAGGTATTATTTTTTAGTGATATATTTTTGCCTTTACCACTATTTTGTTGTGTTGGAAAGCTCTTGATTCCTGGTTGCTAACTAGTGACTACCAGAGGTTGCAATGTGAGACATTATCACTGTGCCAGTATAAAGGTCAGCGTTGCAGAAGTCCTGTTGTCTAAGGAACTGAATACAGACTATTTGTGGTGTCATTTAAAGGAAAAACCTCTTAGGAATTCTAGACTTTTACATGCTTTTTGATAACAAGTTTGGTTAGCATACTGACTTTGATTTATTAGGTTTCTTTTGACTTTTTGGCTTTGATCTATTTCTGTAATTTGACCACAAGTTGTCAGAGGTCTCTTTATCTTCTTTTAGTTATTGTTTTGGCATATTTGTATGTAATGAAAAAAGAACATACAGTGATCACCATGTCTATCTGTCTGTCCTCATGAAACAGCTCGGATGATGTTAATCCAATGCTGTCAAAATCTGGCACGCTTATTCTTCAAGGAAATTTGTCAGGAAAATTACATTTTAATTGAGGCATCTTTAATACAGTACACATTTTTTAAATTTCAAAATATCTCATTGAAAAGCATTGACGAATTTTCAAAGTTGTCTATCCTAAAACAAAGAAACATTCTAGGCGACTTCAATTCTGGATTAGTTTACAGATTCAAATCTAAAATTGTATATTTTGTAATTTTTTCTCTTTTACTCATCTAACAGACCCTCCTGACTGAAAGGGGGGACTTGGAACAAGTTAGTCAAATGCATGCAGGCCTCACTGCTGGTACACCAGCTCACGTCTCCTGCTGCTTGAGGTAAGTTAATCATAAAAGTAAAAAAAAAAAGTTCCTTATCGAGAAATGATTTTTAACAAATCAAGAATTATGTAAATAGAAGACCCTGACAATACCATTTTACCATCACTTCAATTTGAATCTGATGTCTCTGAATGTTATTGAGCTACCACAACATATCTGGGCTGCATTTTTATTACTGTAAAGTTCTGTTAAAAATGATGTGCTTGATATATTGTCAGTTAATATATGTAATGACAATCTTTTATTTTTTAATGTACTGTAACTCATTGTTAAAGAATAATTAATAACAAAAATGTGATAAATAATTCTTGGATGAAAATAACTAAAAAAATATAAAATACTCCAACCTTCAAATCAGTTAACTAAGTTCCCAAAATGTAAGTAAATGTTACACCATGCATACGTTTTCTAACTTGTATCATCTGCTTATTCCATTCTGGGAGAATATCAGTGAGGTTCCAGCTTCAAAATATCTGCACACTTTGATAGAATCTGGAGAAGGTAACAGCTGGTGCATTAAGAGCATTTCAGCTAATTGGGAAAGAGAAAAATAAATAGTATGAGGGCGAGTGTACATTGTAACATTTACCATGCCAATGTCCAATGGTGGTCTTCTCGCAGAGCCTGACGTGGATTATAACACGATATGTATTGTGATTTTTCTCAAGAGGTTTATTGTGATAGCTGTGGAGTGTGTTTCATCTTGCGAGTATTTTTCTCTTTGGATTTTGCTTGTTTCTTTCATTTTTCATTATTTAATAAATTCCTTGAATTTACAGAATATTATTTTATCTTACCATATGTATCCAGAGATTTTTCAAATCCTTCTCCCTTGATGGGGCATTTTTGTGTTTTGGAACATTTAAAAGTATTTTTGAACTTTTAAAGCTAGTGTCTTGTTTTGGGCTTGTGCAGGCCTGAAAACCTGCCTCTTTGTGCCAACAGATTAATCCATTCCAGAACACCAGATTTCAGTTGGCTCAGGCAATCCCAGATTGATCCAGATTAATACACATTCATGGCAAAATTTACAAGCCTTTATGAATCAGTCATTGAACAGCCCATCAACCAAGGACTACAAGTCTGAGAAACAGAGGAGACAACTTTCATACTAACAGAGTGAGATATGCTGGTGGCAGTGCATGGCACACCCAATAAAAGAGGAGCAACACATTAGTAGCAGCCTGCAAGGAAAGGGAGATTGCATGAAGTAATATCACTGAAGGTATGAATGTGTAAAAAAGTGAATCAGTGAAATCTATGTGTGGTAAATTTTTGGTATTGTGCAAAATGTCCCATGGTGATATTACTTTACATCAAATGTTATATGCCTTCATGGTGCTCAGCAAACACAGAATTGTTTTACTTGTTACTGTGAAAGATGTGGGACATTCTCCTGCCTGCACTGAACCCTGTACAGTGATTACATCCAAAAGAAAACAAAGGTTAATTACTTTCATGTACAAATCTGCAACAGAAGACTCACAGTCATTTTTAATGTAGCTTTCCCTTTTCAAACATAAGACCCTAGATATTTGGCCTCAACATTTGTAATTATGTGCGTGACATCTCAGATTACTTTAAGAACGGATAAGAGGACCATTGATATTTGTTCTGAGTATTTGCATTGGCCAAATGAACTGCAATACAATGCAGAAGTCATATTGTTGCATTATTCCATTATAAAACCTCAAATCGAAAATGTTTTAATAAGGATATCAGGTATAGGCATCTGCTGAAGAGGGCCAAAGGACTCCTCAGAGGGGCTGAAACTTGGCAGCTTGTTCCCCCAGCAACTCTGTTATCAGTTATAATTGCTCAGAAATGCCACAGATATTTAGGTTTGATCATACTACCTGCAAATCTGAGGAATTCCTCTTGGATGGTGGTTAATTCTGTTTTGGGAAGACAGCCTGTGTGTGTATGTCTTTGTGGTGATAACGTTAATAAGCATGGTAATCCTGTATAGGGCAGCAGAGTACACATTTGGGAAAACTATATACTGTATACAGAAGAAGTGTTAGCAGTGTTGCAGTTGCCTCTAGTACCTGCTTACAGAAGCATACTGTATAGTTGAAATGGTTCTGTAATGGTTTAGGATTATAATAAAGTTCACTTAAAGAGCTCACACTTTGTTCTTACTTAAGTAAACAAACAACACATGGTACCAGATGTGGTGCTGGAAAACACTTCCAGAAGATGGCTTTGACGAATTCTTTTGGAGTGTTTGTAAGATGCCGTGGAGAGGAAGGAAAGCAGAGCTGAAGATGAAGACATAGAAATACGAATAATAGTATCTGTAAGTCGACATGGAGAATGTGAAGCCACCTGAACCTGTGAATTGGATGGGATATGTGGATGGAGAATGGTGTGTTTCATGCTGTACATGCAAGCGTTTGGCCTAGATAGCAAACAAGATGCACAGAAGGTTGTGCTGCTGTTAACAGTCACCAGACCTCAAGCATTCAAAGTATTCAATACATTCACATTTGGACAAGCAGATGATAAAGAAAATTTGACAAAACTATCAAGAAATTCAATGAACACTGTCCGCCAAGAAAGAACGAAACCTATGAGAGGTATATCTTTTGCACTTGTACTCAATAGCAGCGACTTTCGATAATTTTTTAACAGACCTTAAATTTAAGACTAGTCATGTAATTTTGGGGAATTACAAGACTCTATGACACAGGTGTCGAAATCCGGTCCTGGAGGGCCTGGTTGCAGGTTTTCATTCTAACCATCTTCTTAATTTGCGACCAGTTTTTGCTGCTAATTACTGTCTTTTGCCTTAATTTTAGTTACCTTGACTCAGGCCCCTTAGTGGTGTCCTTTTTCTTAATTAGCAGCCAAACAATAATGAGCCACAAAACAAGAATCCATATGACCAGCTCACCTGTGCCCATCACAAAATATGTGAAAATAAAGAAAGGTGGAGTTCTCAGTAAGGCTGATCTCTCAGCTCACCAAAACATTGTGAGGATGGTCTTAGAAAAAACAGAAAAATCAACAGTTCTGGAAATGCCTGCTGTGGCAGAATGAGAGCACCAACAAGCCATGGAATTAAATAATGAGTTTAATTAACAGTAAGAATCTGCTTCTCACTGTGAACCTGGTTGGAGTCTGAAGCCCCGATTTAGCTGGTCATCTGTTGGCTCGTTTCATGCCTCATTTCTGTTTGGCTGCCATTTAATGAAGAAAGGAATCAATTCAGAAGAATGAATCCTTAAGAATAGGGCTATTAAAATGAAGGGAACAGGAGTTAGTTAGCAGTTAAAACTGGTCACTGATTAGGAAAAGGGTTAGAATGAAAACCTGCAGCCACTGCGGCCCTCCAGGCCTGGAGTTTGACACCCCTGCTCTATGATAACAGATTAAATAGTATATGGCATTCAAAATGAAAAATTGAAAGAAATGATGCTGAGAGAGACTGACCTAATAATGGCGGGAGCAATTGACACATAAATGAGATCACGCAGCTGCAGACAAGAACTTTCTTTGAAAACTCAAAAATGGATGGAGTAGCAGGAACAGTGGTAGCCATAGTGTTTGAGGAAGGGAACATGAAGAAAAGTGGTTCTGATAAAGTAAAGTACTGTAGAAACAAGAGGAAAGCAAATTTAGTTGTAAAATGTGTGGAAAGCAGCATGCTTCTAAACAGTGCCCTGCCTTAGGACAGCAATATTTGCTAAGCAATGTTTTACTAAGCATAAGCATGGAAAACAGGAACATGTGCAGTTTGTGCAAGATGCTGATTCAGATGATGATCTCTTTGTGGGCATGTTAAGTCTTGACAATGTTGAGAAGCTGCACGCTAAAGAGTGTAATGTAAGTACAGTTGAAAGTGATAAGTGTAGTGTAGTGGTGGTGGAAATAAATGAGACTGTGACTAACCTTAAGTTGGATACTGGTGCAAAAGTTAATTTAGTTAGTCAAAAAGATATTGAAGCCTTGCAAGTTAAGCCACATATTAAGATGGGAGTTGTTAACCTTAAAGCATGTAATGGGCAATTCAATGAAAATAATTGTGCTGATGTGACTGGAGGACATGTTGATGCACTGACATCATCTTTGCAAATGAGAGAAGCAGCTGAGATTTGCTGAGAGTTTTTTGTGTTTTCTGTGGTGTGAAAGTTAATTAAAAAATACCTATTGCTACTTTAATCTTGTGTTTTGGTTGCTGCTAAGGAACAGTGTGGGAATTTTTAAAGCTTTCCCTTTAGTAGGGTTTTTTGCTTTTTTTTTCGTGTGCACTGGAGCAAAAGTAGCTAGGTGTTTTTGTGATTTGTTGCGTGTACTTGTTCTTGTATTTATATTTGAACTAGCCTTGAACAGGCAGGGCAGAAAGTAGCAGTAACTGATATCAACATCTATAAGTAAATAGAAGTGTTGTAGCAATAAATAGATAATAAGTAACAGAAACTGTGATTTCTTAGTTAAAAGAAGGCTTTGGCTAAGTTCAAAGCAATAAAGGGGAAGGCTCAGTGGTGGGTAGGTAAGCGGGCAGCATTAAGACACCGGATCAGGCACAAGAGGCTGTAGGAGCAGATAAGACAGTAAGAAATTAACTAGCAGCAGATATTCACTAAGCAATTTTCAATTATTTATTTATTTTAGATTTAATAGTTCTTAGCAGTGTGGAAGTAGAGCAGTTAAGTTGGTGACAGAATAAGGGTTCATTAATATGGGGGAATACAAACAGTGCGAGTGGAGAGATTTTAAGTAAGGAATAAGAGTAGCACAAAGGTAGAAGAACAGACAGAGAAAAGTAAAGTTAACCTCATAGAAGGACAAACAGCAGTTGACAGAGAGAATACAGTATTACAGGAACTTAAGGGGCCAGAAGCTGTAAAATAGCTGTAGTTTAAAATATTTTAGTCTTAGCATTTAAGTTAAATCATTTAAGTTTAAATACAAAAAGAAAAAGTGAAGGCAATTTTAGCTATCCTAAATCAAAGTTTAATAATGAGGCCAGTGCAATGCAAGTCCTGTTGGATGTTGGACTTTTTAGATGATGACTTGGAGGAGCCAGTCTTCTATGAAGGCTATATCTGCAGGAAATGCCAGCTGATCCAGCACTCCGAGCTCAGGGTTGCTGAACTAGAGGAGGAGTTGGGAGGCTTGCGTTGTAGTAGAGAATTGGCATACCTGGTGTGCAGGAGATTCCAGACCACACAGGCAGAGATAGGTGGGTCACGGTCACAAGGTGCAAGGTAAAAGGTGTAAACTGTCCAGGGGCATTAACCCCAGAATTGGAAGTATTAGACCATTTTCAGGTCTTTGCGGAGCTGGATGGTGTCTGATGATTCTGAGGTGGTAGGCAGGGATTACGAGCCGTAATGGGCCACATCAAAAACAGTTCTCAGAAAGAGAGAGGTAGTGATAGTTGGGGACTCAGTCATTAGGGGGATTGAAGCACAGGTTTGCTCCAGGGATAGAGTCTTGCATGGTGTGTTTCCTTCCAGGTGCACAGGAGGGAGACCTCCCTGGAAGGGTGGATAGGCAATTGGCCAGAGCGGGGGAGGATCCAGTTTTCATTGTCCATGTTGGAACAAATGACATACATTGAGCGTAGTCTGTCAGTTCTGCTATCCAAATTCAAAGTGTTAGTTGCTGGAATGAGGAGCAGAACTAATAAGGTAGTCCAAGTTCTATCTGTGCCACATGCAAGTCCAGGCGAAATTGAGGAGATTAGAAGGTTTAACACATGGCTGAAATCTTGGTGTAGAGTAGAAGGATATAGATTTATGGGACATTGGGACTCTTTCTGGAACAGATGGGACCTGTTCTGCCGCGACGGGTTATATCTAAATTGGAGGGGCACCAATTTATTGGGGATCGTATGAGTAGGTTAGTGGAGGATTGTTTAAACTCGGGAATTGTGGGGCAGGGAATTTAGGACAGTCCAGGTTTAGAACTATACATGGAGGAATAAACAAAAGTGCAAAAATAAAAATGCATAGTAATGTAAATACTAACTCAACATTTAAATGCAGAAGGAGTAACACATTTAAAACAGCTTGCCTTAATACTAGAAGTATCAAAAATAAGGCAAGTGAGTTGGAGTTGTATGCAGCAAATCTGGCTAAATAACAGAGATGGAGATGAGTATAACATAGAGGCATACACATTTTTTATGAAGGATAGACAGAACAGTAAAGGAGGTGGGAATGCTGTTTATGTCAAAAAGAATTTAAACCCATTCCTTCTTCAATCGGACGATGAGCCCCACTTTAGTGAGGACATGTGGCTTTGCTTGGAAAGCATTAGGGAAAGAGGCTTTATTTTAGGAGTATGTTATACACCAGCCAATGCAGACAGTAATTTCAACACACATGTTTTTAGTAATAATAAAGGTGAAGTGCATCAGGAATAGTAAAAGGAAATTAAAAGATACAGACAGTGAAATAGCAAATGCTCTAAACTTGCATTTTTCTCAGGTCTTCACAAGTGAGGAAGTGGATAACCCCCCAGTGGTAAATGGGACTACTAAGGAGGTTCTGAGTGATTCAGAAATCGTATAGGGAGACGTACTGCTCAGATTAAATAGGCTGAAATCAAACAAATCACCAGGACCAGATAATATTTACTCTTGAGTTCTTAAGGAGGCTACCAAGTATATATATAAACACATGACACATATTTTTAGGAGGTCACTGCACACTGGGGAGATTCTGAAGGACTGGAAAATGGCAAATATTATCCTGTTATATTAAAAGGGTGACTGGGCAGCTCCAAGCAACTATAAGCCAGTAAACTTAAATTGCATCACAGGAAAATGAATGGAATTATTAAGGATAGGATTACACATGGCAAGTACAGGAGTTTTTTTCTGAACAGTCAGCATGGGTACAGAAGAGGGAGGTCATGTGTTACTAATATGATGGAATTCTGTGAGGAAACAACAAAAGAATATGCTCAAAGTAGAGCATATGATATTATTTATCTTGACTTTCAGGAACTTTATCAGAGCTGGTTGATGTGAAGAGTAGTGTCTCACAGGGGTCAGTGCTAGGGCCACTGCTATTTTTAAAATATATACTGTTTAAACCAGTAACGATGCACTGCCAGATAACATGCAGTGAATACACTTGACTTAGCATTCATACTTTTCATACTCTTTCTCTGTACATTTAGCATTCTTTTGCTTAGTGGTTGATACTCCTTGAGCAGCTCTTCTTTTCTCCACCCTAGCAGTCCACTTCTTCTCTTCTTTCGTCAGCATCATTTTACATTAAAAGTGATTAAATCAGTGTTTTTTTTGTCAGTGTTTGTATTGCAATTATTTAGTACATTTTCCTTAATTTTTCACTTATGCTGGCACTTAAGTCTTCAATCTGCCTGAAGAATGATTTAAGATATGAAGAGATAGAGGAAGTGATGGCGAAGATGGTAGGGATGAGAATGCCGCCCAAACACATGCACTGCACGGCAGTCCGGTTTTTGATTCTACAATAAAATAAAATAAAAATAAAAAGAAGAATAACCTTGGAGGTCAATCATCACCCCAAAAGCAGACAGTAGACATCATGTACTATATGTAAACCAATAAGGTCAATAGGTCAAATGATTTCCAAGCTATAGGTGATTTGAAATCCTGGACAGACAAACGGACAGCCACAGTAGCATATTATATAAGATGATGTGGATAGGAATATAAGTAACAAGCTGGTTAAGTTTGCATATGATACCAAGATAGGTAGATTGGAAGATAATTTGAAATCCATTAAATCATTGCAGAAGGACTTGGACAGAATACAGGCTTGGGCAGATTTGTGGCAGAGGAAATTTAATGTCAGTAAATGTAAGGTATTACACATAGGAAGTAAAAATGTTAGGTTTGAATACACTATGGAAGGTCTGAAAATCGAGAGTACACCTTATGAGAAGGATTTAGGAGTCATAGTGGACTCTATGCTAACAACTTCTAGACAGTGTTCAAAAGCCATTAACAAGGCAAACAGAATGTTAGGTTATATAGCGCAGTGTGTGTAGTACAAGTCTAAGGAGGTTATGCTCAAGCTTTATAATGTACTGGTGAGGCCTCATCTGGAGTACTGTGTGCAGTTTTGGTCTCCAGGCTACAAAAAGGACATAGCAGTGCTAGATAAGTTACAGAGAATAGTAACTAGGCTCATTCCAGTGCTACTGGGAAAGAATTATGAAGAAAGATTAAAAGAGCAGAGAATTTTCACTTTAAGAAGAAGATTAAGAGGTGACATGATTAAAGTGTTTAAAATTATGAAGGGAATTACTACAGTGGATCGAGACTGTTATTTTAAAATGAGTCCATCAAGAACACAGGGACACGGTTGTAAACTTGTTAAGAGTAAATTTCACACAAACATTAGGAGGTTTTTCTTTACACAGAGAACCATAAACACTTGGAATAAGCTACCAAGTAGAGTGGTACACAGTAAGACTTAAGGAACTTTTAAAACTAGACCTAATGTTTTTTAGAATAATTAAGTGGATAGGACTGGTGAGCTTTGTTGGGATGAATGGCCTGTTTGCATCTAGATTCTTCTAATGTTCTAATAAAGGTGCATGTGGACTCCAAGTGAAAGTGAAAGAAAGAGTGCAGTACCTGCGGTTTGTTGTTGTTTCTAGGTGACGTGATTCACTTTTGGGTGACAAAGCTTGTGAGGATTTGAACCTTGTCAAGAAAAGTGTATCAAATTGGCAGCCATAACACACAGCATAATAGTATGGACAAAATTGTGCAGCAATTTCAGGATGTTTTTAAAGGGTTTGGTATTCTTCATTTTGCTTACCAGATTAAGCTGAATGAAGATACACAGCCAGTGGTTCATACATCAAAGAGAGTTTTGAGACCACTTAAAATTGGCTTAGAACAGAAGCTAGATAGAATGACAGCACTAGGAGTTATAAGGAAAGTAGAAGAGCCTACAGAATGGGTAAACTCAATGGAGTGCGTCAAAAATGCAAATTGAGATTTACGATATTACCAAACACCCACAAGAGTAGAAATAATAAGTAAAGTGGCAGGTACAAAGTTTTTTACAAAGTGTAACAAAGGCGCTATATAGGCACCTGACCCGACACAGATGGGCACAGAGGCACGTATAAAAAATACGAAGACTTTATTTTTTCTTTGGCTGTGGGACACGTCTTCCCCATGCCACACAGCCCAAACACAGTCCCCAAAACACAAGCACAAAACAGTTCTCTTCCTTCCTTTACTACCACTCCTCCTCAAGCTTTGTCTCCTTTCTCCCAACTCAGGCTCCCCGAGTGGTGGTGGCTGGGCCCTTTTATAGCCCCCAGCCTTTTATAGGGTGGGGCTGAAGACTCGTCCAGCCGGGCTGTGGGAAGCAGACAGCCCCCCCTAGCCGCCACCCCGGGCCCCAACCAAGCTGTGGAGGACTCCATCTCCCATGGAGCCCTGCGGGTGATTGGGGAATCACCGTCGGCCAGGGAGGATGCCACCAAGTGTCCCGGGGGAGGTACTGGACTGCCCATGGCGGCTCCCCCGGAACATAAGCAGCAGGGGCGTCCCTGCCGGGCATGGGACCCGGCTGTCCTTCAGTTTGATGCATCTCATTGGTTTTCGCAGTTGAAATTGCTTAAGGACAGTTCAAAGCAATGCACATTTAATACACATTTTGGTCAGTATACTGTATGTTCTTACGGTTACCATTTGGTATTTCATCAGCGCCCAAGATATTTCATCATTCTATGGAGCATATTATTGAGGGCATTGATGGCGTACGCGTTTACATAGACGATATTGTATTATGTTGATCAACACTGGAGTACCACAATGAAAGGCTTAACAGCTTACCAGAGTACTGTAGAGCATACAAGGTTATGGACTGAAACTGAATAAGGCTAAATGCCAGTTTGGACTGAAACTGAATAAAGCTAAATGCCAGTTTGGTGTTAAAGAAATTACATTTCTGGGTGATAAACTGTCACAAGATAGTGTGCAACCTGGTAATAGGAAGGTAAATGTGATTCTGAATATTCCCAGACCCACAGATAAAAAAGCAGTACTACAATTACTGGGAATGGTTAATTGCATTGGAAAATTCATACCAAACTTGTCTCGAAAACTTTGTATCTGAGAGAACTGTTATGCAATGCAAATGAGTTTAAATGGACTGATAAGCATGAAAATGAATGGCATACCTTGAAGACAATTTTAACTACAGAAGCAGTTCTAACTTTCTTTGAACCTACAAAGCAGACAAAGATATCAACAGATGCATCTAAAGAAGGCCTTGGTGCAGTTCTCTTACAGGCTGATGGTGCAAATTGGAAACCAGTGGCATATGCTTCAAGGACAATGTCTCCAGCTGAGTCTTGCTATGCACAGATTGAGAAAGAGCATCTTGGTCTTGTAGTTGGTATGTAGCGGTTTCAAAAATTGAAATGAAATGTCTCCAGAAAAACAGAGACTAACGATGAAGATTCACCGCTACGATTTTGTGCTGATTTATTCTCCAGGCAAGTACCTATATTGTGTTAGCTGATGGTCTGTCACACGCATCAGTGCAGCAAAAATGAGAGTTCTACAGAAACTGATGGTGAGGTTCATGTTAACCTAATACTGGAAAATCTTCCAATCTCAGACATTAAATCCAAACAGACCATAACAGAAACAAAAAAAGATGTAGAGATACCAAAGGTAATTGAATATTGGGTGGCATAAAGGTTCTTGCAAACAATATTTTAACATCAAAACTGTATTGTGAATGGATTGTTGTTAAAACAAGTAGAATTGTTATTCCTCAGGCTTTAAAGCAAAACATGCTTAAGAGAATATATGAAGGTCATTTAGGGACAGAAAAATGTAAAAGAAGGGCCCAAGCTGCAGTTTATTATTATGACCAAAAGAGCCAATTGCCATTGTCGATTTACCTGTGGAGCCTTGGCAGAAAGTTGGAACTGATTTATTTCATCTATGGTAAGACATACTTGTTGGTAACAGACTACTTGTCAAATTATCCAGAGATAGCTTTACTGTCTATTTTATCTGCTACTTGTACAATCCATCCATCCATCCATTCTTCAACCCGATATATCCTAACTATAGGGTCACGGGGGTCTGCTGAAGCCAATCCCAGCTAACACACGGCGCAAGCCAGGAAACAAACCCTGGGTAGGGCGCCAGTCCATCGCAGGCTGCACACACACACACACACACACACACACACACACACACAAACACACACCCACACACCAAGCACACAATAGGGGCAATTTAGAATCGGCAATGCACCTAACCTGCATGTCTTTGGACTGTGGAAGGAAACCGGAACGCCCGTAGGAAACTCTTGCAGACACGGGGAGAACATGCAAACTCCAAGCAGGGAGGACCTGGGAAGTGAACCCAGGTCTCCTTACTGCGCCACCGTGCCACCTCTTACTTGTATAGTCACACACATTAAGTCTAACTTTGCAAGGCATGGGATACCACAAATAGTATTTGGTAACAATGGACCGTGTTTTAACTGTGAAGAGTTTCAAAAATTTGCATCAGACTATGAATTTCAGCATAGAACATCAAGTCCTTTGCATTCTCAGTCAAATGGCAAAGCAGAGAAAGGAATTAATGTTGTTAAGCAGTTAATGAAAAAAGCAAACAATAGCAATTCAGATCTTTATTTAGCTTTGCTAAGTTACCAATCCTCCCCTTTAGAAAAAGGAATTTCACCAGCTGAGATACTAATGGGTCATAAGTTACACACTGCACTACCATATACAGTACTTTTAAGCCACAAGAACACTGATAGAAGAAAAAACAGGAGCGCTTGAGAAATAGGCACAAGAAAAATTATGATAACACAGTCAAGCAATTGAAACATTTAATGAAAGATGATATAGTAAGAATCCAAGGGTTAAATACATGGAATAAAACAGGTAGAGTTCTAGAGGAAGTAGGTTTGAGGTCTTTGACAAATCAAACAGTGGATGGACATAAGCTGAGAAGGAATTCAGAAAAGTCTTCTGAAAATAAAAGAGCCACAGCAAGAACATACCAGTGAGGAAGTTGTGACTGAAATAGCACTGCCTAAATCAGCAGCTGATACAGATGATCTTATTCCAGTTGAACAAACACCATTACCTGTACTAAGAAAATCTACTCGGATTGTGAAAGCACCTGAATGAACAAATTTGTAAAATAGATAATGAAAATGTTAAACCTTGTATTTAAAATGTGTGTAAGTAATGTAAATGTATATCAACAGGAAGATTTGTTTAATAGAGTATATTATGAAATATATTTGGTTATTTGAAAGGAAAGGAGATGTGGTGATAATGTAAATAAGCATGGTAATCCTGTAGAGGGCAGTAAAGTATACATTAGGGAACACTATATACTGTATATAGAAGAAGTGTTAGCAGTGATACAGTTGCCGCCAGCATCTGCTTAGAGAAGCATATAGTTGAAATGTTTCTGTAATGGTTTAGAATTGTAATAAAGTTCACTTAAAGAACCCACAGTGTGTTCTTATTTAAGTAAACAAACAACACAGCCTTCTCCTGGTTTCTTCATAAAAATGGACTTGTCTCTTTCATCAGCCATAACAAAATATCAGGTCACAAAATGTAGGACCCTAAGATTGAGCATGTGAAGCTCAGTCTAATGGTGGCTCTAATTAAAATTGTTCTTTCAGAAATAAATTCTTTGTTAAAACACTGAAAACATCACCAAGATGAGATTTCTAATTTCAGACAAGCCAGAGAAAAAAATAATAAAAATCTCCAATCATAACAGAGACATATTATCTTACTAGACTGCCAACAGTGTGAAGGCTGACACAGGAGAATCTGTTGAAAGTGGAAACCTCAGCAAAATGATTCTTAGACTGCAAATGTAAGCCAGCCCCACAGTATTGGGTTAGGCAGAAAGTGTAGTCTCACAACATGAGATATCTGCCTACGGGTTTCATCCTGTAAGCTGGCTCCACATTTTATTGGAACTCATTCAGTTTTGAGAAGGGTCTGGCCAGTTACATACAAACTGGCCCATCTGTCTTACTTTAAGACAGATTCCATCTTTTATATGTCCCGATTGAAGCTTATTCATTCTAGCCCTTGTTATAAAAATTCTACACCTGACCCTCCAGTGCAGGTGGGTGGTTCTGAAGAATTCGAGGTCCAGTAAATATGGAATACTAAGTTCATTGTTATAGTGTAGAATATCGCTCTTGGGTACCTTCAGACCTTATTCATGTACCCAGGTTATTGGATCTTGTTCGTGCTCATTTCCCTTGCAAACCCAATGAGAGTGTCCTGAGGCCATACCATAGGGAACAAACTATGTTATGAATTGGTTTTATTTTAAGTTTTTTAACACATTTTCATTTTTTTTTGGAATTTACTTGTTTTTGAATGTTGTCTTATTGATCTTATGACAATCAATGCAAGATAAAAGTTAAAAAATTTTTTTAATAAAAAGAAGGCCGCTTATTTTTTAAATTCTCTCTGATGTATTCTTTCATATTGTCAGCAGCCTGTTTTTGATAATGCATAAATCTGTTCTTTTGGCAATGGGGCTCCTGCAAAAACATCAGATATGCAATCATACTCCTTATAACAGAATGTTCCAAAGATTTCTTTTTTCTGAACACCTCGATTAAATCATGATACATAAATGGTAAGGTTTCCACTGTACAGCAATTAATCAAAAGCAAAATAAGACCCTGTTTGTATTTAAACTTTGGTGCACAATATTCTTCCAGTTCCTTTGAAACAAAAAAATATGGGGGTCATGTTTCAAGTTATGAGTACTCTTATATAAAGCATGGATCAGAACTATGAATGATAAAAAAATGAAATGCATAATAAAGGCATAGCCCTACAGAAATGTACTGTATGTCCCTTTCCAGTCTACTTATGTTCCCTAGAAGGTTCTATGGTATATTTTAAAAACTTTAAGATCTGCTATTACTTCTTTTGCTTGCTAGAACTAAATCCACTTCCTCAAATACTAGTAAAAAATGTAGAATATTTCTGAGTCTTTTTAAATAAAAGTTCATAATCTGGTTTTAAATTTAACTTCAGATTGAATCTCACATGTCTTGGAGATCCCTCATTTTAAACAGTCCAGGATTATGTTCTGACAGAATAGAATAAGCAAAGAAATAAATAGCAAAAAGAAGATAACCAGATGTTAAACAAATGGTGGTCAAATATAGAAGTAGAGCAAAGACTAAAAGTCAATGTAAACTAAAGGCAACAATAATAACCAAACTCATTACCAAAAAGCACACTAACGTCTGAAATCCCTAAGAGGCTTTAACTTTGATTAGCTTTGCAAAATATCTGTATACAGCATCCAGAATTTTGGACAACAGTACATCTGTGATGCTGACCTTTATACTGTAGCATGGATAATGCCATACATTATAGCCTCCATCGATCGCAAGGGAGAAACTAAGGTCAATGCCAACATTAATAGCTTTGTAAGACAAGAACAGGCAAAATGGTGGTGCAGAAAAAATAAAATATAAAAAATACAATGAAATTAGCATAATAATAAACTACAGAATTGCTCAGTACACCTAAAAAAAAACTCTAAATCATGTCAAATGAGGGCCACAATACAAAAGTCACAGTGCTGAGCATGTCTATGTAATGACTGCACAGGGCAGAAGCAATTTTAAATACAATAGAATCAGAAGATGGAATGAAATAGTAAGAAAAAAACAACATTTTTACCAGGTGGACATGAATCGAGTAAAGAATGACCAGACAGACAAAAAACAGAGTATTTCACTTAGTTTAAACCAAAATAAAAAAAAACAGAAATCAAATTCGAAGAATAGAAAACAATTTGTACGTAGAGAGATTTTTAAAAATGATGAGACTAGAGTTTTAAGTTTTGAATTAGTCACAAACTTGTACAGTAAAGAAGTGAGTGACACTGACCTTTATACTATCGCAGTAGAAATGTTGCAAGCTCCGAGATATCTTGCTTAGCAACATCCTGGCAACTTTGCATTACAAGTAACGAACAATGGCTAAGTCAGTATTAAAAGCACAATGGTACCTCGGGAAGGTGTATTTCAAAAGTAAAGTTTTCCAAAAAGTCTTAAATCAAAAAGCAAACCAGACCATTAAATTCATTGATCATTAACACCCCTAAAATGCTACATTATTTTTTATGGACGAAGAAAAAGGCTGTACAAAAATAAACAAATAAAAATATAAAACAAATGCAGATTATAAAAGCCAGAGGTTGTACTGCTGCAGAGTATCTGAGGTCCAGTAGTGGCAAAATTCTCAAATGGCAAGGTGTAGAAATAGTTATGTAACTTGAAGATCACGTTGTTTTAGTATAACAAACCAGTCCGTTTCAAACTAGGAGCTTCATTGTCTTTTGCTGGAAATCACCGGAAACAAAGACTTTTTCATGTTTTTCCTGTCAGAGCGCAAAAAATACTTTCTCATGGACTGATGCATTATAATAATTGTTTAGTACGACTGAAAAACCTGCACCAAAAATTGGTTTTAAATAAAAGATTAGAAGCTGAAACAAAGACTTTCCTTTGTGGTGAGGCAGACTCTTTGTCACAAGACTAGCAAAAAAGGTTGAATATTAAAAGAGCAAAACTGAACAGCGAAGATTGGAAGAAAGGGAGAATAGTTGAACTAACAGAATAATTTTCAGCAGCCAAACTAATCAATAAACAAGCAGAGATCATACAATAGAAGTTTGTTCCAAAAGCTAGGATAAGAGACCTGCTGACCATCATTTTAAATAGTCGCCACATAGATGTTTCAATAGTCCTACCAATGCTCATCGAGTGATGGTAACTGGCCTAACAACCAGTAAACAACATGCTAGCATAAGTAAACATATCACAAAATGGTGATGTAAAAGGTAAAAAGGGCTCACAAAATTATGGAGACCTGGTATCACCAGTGTAATGATAAAAATAGATAAATATTACAAAACCCAAGTAATAGCTCAAACAGAAAGCTTATTATCTGCAGACTACAGTGATGCAATGAAGTTGGTTTAAGTATTGAATGGCACTGTTTCAGTCATGTTGAAATTACATTATGCAGTGCTTTCCTCTTTTACCTTTTAGAGATTTGTTTAATTAGCATACCGATGAACATGACATTGAAGCAGCTGTTAGCATCCAGTATTCAGCATCATTTGTACCTGCACAGTTCTTTAACAATTGTCACAATTAATTTAAGGTGAATTTTAGATAAAATGACAAAAGAAAGGTAAACATTTACAGCTATATCAAAAAATACTAATTTCTTCAAAATAGAAATTTTACAATACAGCAATTTTCTTACTTTTGACTTGATTTTGATTTGATATACTTTGTTAATGCAATAAAAAGAAGAAAAATGTTTGCTAATTAAACAATTAGTTCAATTAGACGTAAGTGTGACTAATTCCTTTAGGATGCTGTTTGGAAAAAGAACCTGTCACGGTAATGCCTCACGAATGTACTTGAGAACCAGAGGAGTAATTAATACAGTACAATATGTCCAACTTTAAATACTTGTCCTTACCAAGATGTCTTCTCCTTTAGCCCAATGTTGACGCGGAGTCGTTGCTATGGAACCATACGTCAGAGTGTCGCGAGGTTTTCACTGGCACAAGATGTGCTACGCTTCTGTCAGGAAGCTGTTTAAGCTGACGGCATTGGAGGATCGTGCGCGGGCTGCTGGCTGGTTAGCTAGCTGGCTAGCTAGCTTACCTGCTCGAGAAGGCACAAGTGGCTTACTAATGTTTGGGGACTTGTAATTAATGCCCCGCGCTTTGCGAAGCATTTGCGGGAGGTTACAACGTGGAATTATAACTCGCTTTCTAGAACTACACAGGCATGGCGGCACCCCGACCCATAAAAGGAATTCTGAAACACAAGAGTGAGCGGAGCTGTGCCAAGACGCGACCCGAGGAGCAGCCGATTGAAAGTTTGGAACGAGAAGATGACGATCAACAGTGAGTGTGCAAGTCATGTGAAAGTGTGAGCTTTTGTTTTGCGCTTGCCGCCCAATATATGGATGCAGGGTTTAGACATAGTGGGCTGCAGCAGCAGTATGAAGGATATATTGGGAGTGGCATCATCAACGATGGGGAGTTTACTTAATTTTTGCGTTTATCCAGACACTCCAGACGTGAGGGCTGCTCATTTTATTCAAAATAAGATTTATGTTCTGGAATTCTAAATGTGTTTCAAGCAACCGTAGTTAATTTCGTTAGGGCCTATTCGATGTTCAGTAAACGAGTTGAGCACCTTGTTCACTTTGATGAGTTACATGGGGGTTGCAACTCGTTAGAACGTGTCTTAGTAGCCTTGGCGGCAACCAAGGCTTTTAAGACTGTGTCTATAGAGACCGGATTTATCTGTAAATAAAATGGTACCTCGACTGATTGACCAAGGATGAGTGACTCGAATGCCATCGAAACACTAATCAATGGGCAAGAAATTGTGACTTAGACATTGGAGAGGCTTCACCGGCCTTAGCATGTCTAACTTTAATATTTTGTCTTCATTTTATATAGGCCTCCTTTGAAATAGTACATATTGTTGAAGGCGAAAGACAACAAGACGCATTTCAGAGCCAAGTAAATTCAAAATTAAACCAATGTTAAGTGTGGTAAAAGTGCAGTGTGGTATTTTGGAAAGGATCTGACATTAAGAGACAACGGTGCACAGTAATAATAAAAAGTAAAAATTAAGAAGAAAGCACTATCAGTTTCAGTGCTTTGTCTGTATTTGAAAGGGAGTGGTTAGTGGTACTGCGGTGGGCTGGCACCCTGCCCGGGGTTTGTTTCCTGCCTTGCGCCCTGTGTTGACTGGGATTGCCTCCAGAAGACCCCCGTGACCCTGTAGTTGGGATATAGCGGGTTGGATAATGGATGGATGGTTAGTGATATGAGGACTGCAAAGGACTTAATCCTCAAGGATCTACTGGCCAGTTTCATATAGTTTTGCATATTTCGTCATATCGTTGTGTGATTAGTTTGTTGTATTGTCTTTGTGGAGTGAAGTAACATATAAACCTGAATGGCAATGTGGCCTTTATGAAACTGGTTGAAATGAAACCATGCTGGGAGTGTTCATTTTTAACATTGTAAATGAAGTGTTTTAACTATATGTAATTGAACACATTTATAATGACCAAATTTACTTATAATAGTAGAATGTGTAATAACTACAAATGTAACAAAGTTATTATTCATGAAAATAGTAAACTTTGATTGTGAGTTATTAATTTGTTTCTGATGCAGAACTTGCCTCTTTAGAGAGAGATTTGTAATATGTCACATCACCTGAAATCAGTAAATATTATAGTAGGTGAAAGTTTTTCTGTAAATATTAAAATGAGTCTAGCCTATAGATTATCTGCCTATTGTTTAAATTTTAGATTTATATATATTGTGTTTGCAGACTGTGTCCTCTATCCAAGACAAATTATATGCTTGTGCTCCAAATGAGTTTTGACTACTTAAATGCTTTAAGCATTTTTGGTACTGATGTTCTTCCTCATTAGTTGATTGGACTTCAGAACTTGAAGTTTTGTTAAACAGTACAGTAGTGTGCTTGAATTCTTAGAATGTATGGAAAATCAGGCTAAACAAGCAATGACGCTACATTTTACCACTGGTTTGTTTGTAATTTTGTGAACTTCTTCACTGAAAGCTGTCTTTCTAGGATTTAATATGGTGCTTCAACCAACTTCTAAATGTAACCATCTCCCATTTACATTGCAGAGTTGCATAGTTAATCTCTGTCTCTTTTGGGGTCTGGTTTTCAGAAGAGATAAAATTAAAGCTACATTTTATAACTATGGTATTAATTAAGTTGAAGGTCACAGTATCTGCAATGAGATCTGTTAACCTCATTTATCTTGACTCTCTTTAATGACGGTATTTGGTTTCCAAAATCTTTTCCAGAATACAACTACTACTACTACTGCTGCTGTTGTTGCTTTTCCAACAGTTTCAGCAGTTCTGAACGTTTTGAGCCTGACCTGTTCAAAGAAGCTCCAGTAAAGCCACATACAGTTTATTTTTCAACATAATCTCTGTGAACACTAATGCAGCTGTTATAACTTTTATTAAGATTTACAGTGGCAGTCAGATAAAATGTTTTACCTTGCTTATGCAACCACTATTCTGCAGCTGACTTGACATCTCCATCAATGCCATAGTGCGTCCCACAGTGGTAATAATATTAATACATTTTATTTATATTGCGCCTTTCCTATGCTCAAGGTAGACGTTCAGATTGTACTCGGGTATTGATCATAAGGGGCAAAGCTGTAGAATGTGATGGTTTTGGTTTCTCTTCAGATTAATAGTTTTGCATAGCTGTGTGAACATGGTATGTATTGTGAAATGAATGGGGTCGGTCTACAGCTTTACCTCCCACTTTTCCTTGATTGACTGCTGCAGACTCCAAAGCAATTCTGTGTAATGTGTTTGTGATCCTTTTTAGTTATGTAATCAAAATGACATACCCCCTTAATGTCATAAAAAAGTTGTTCATATAATCTAGCACTAGCTTTGGACCATGACATTATTTTTTTGTAGGAGAAACAACATTGCCGCTTGAGTTTAGTCTCCAGCTTTTAAATTTACCTCAATCCAAATTCACTAGTTTGAGATTCTTTTTGAAACACCTGATGCTTCATTTCAGGAGTCAACATTCTGGGTAATTTATGTGCGTAGACCTTGTTCATGTTTAACTTATCTTGAAAAATGTTTTCAGGTGACCAGTAACTAATATGTATACTATCTGCTTTCACTGGAACCACCACCGTTTAATTTTCCAGTAGAATTTTCTTCACAGTGGTAAACTTTTTTCTGTTGTTGCTGCTGAAGGCCAGACAGACAATTTGAGAGTCGTTTTGCCACAGTGGAGTTCTATAGCCTATCTCTTGACTGTGGCATATAGAGTAGGCTGGCCCAGGTACAAGTTGACTAGGCACAAATGAACTTTAAATATGTATCAGTCTCCATCATTAGGAATGGTGTATTACGTATTGTATAAATGTTTATTATGGAAGGTTAATAGGCAGATGCTCAACAAATGTAAGGTTTTAGTTCTGTCTTTTTAAGAACCAAATTCAGTTTGCAGCTTGCTCTGTATCAGTTCATCCATCCATAATATCAAAAATTCCCACCTTCATTTTTTCCTTAATAAAATTAAAAACTTAAGTAACTGTGCAAATGCTGGTTCATCGTCTTATATACTTACTTCTCTGTTCAGCTCCTTTATCAAATTTTCACTTAATTTCGTCTTCTGTTGATAATTTGCTTTGTAAAAGTAGGACCACTGCTTGTGCACTGAATCCCATGGAATGCTGCCGAAGTCCTTGCTCTCAAGGCAAATAATTCAGATTTTATGGCAGCTATTTTCAAGCTTCTCCAACCCCGGCATTAAAAAGCTTGGACTTTAGGCTGACCTTTGAGGCATTTTTACTCGGTCATTCATGACTTGACTCAGTCTATATAACGATTGTGAGCATGTTGTGGCTTCCTCCTCTGTAATTACTTTACAACAATTCGGTTTACTTTACAACAATTCGGTCTGAATTCAGGGCAAAGGGCAGCTGTGAAGCTCCTCTGCTCACAATAACTAATTATTTAATTATGGCAGCAGACTCTAATGAGATTGGTTTATTAATTCTATTATATCATAGTGGAGTATCTGATAATGTCAATTACATCGTTCTATTTTAATGGTCTGTATGGTACTAATATGTTTCAGTCCTGCTCCCGACAAAATTCTATCCCATTGCCAATTGCCACCTAAGGTTCTCTTCTGCTCCAGACTGCAATCCTGCTTTTCCCGTTAAAAAGGGGTATTTATTTTTCTTGTTCATGATACAATCAGAGAAGCTATTCATATAATTTTCAAAAAATATTAGATAGATGAACAAATAAAAGGTGACCAGACATATTGGTTTTTTACTCCGTGGTGTCCTCTTTTTGAGAAAAAAAGTTGTGGTCTTGCTGATAATTGAAAATGATCAGAAGTTCTCCAGTGTTTTGTCTTTATAGTTATTGTTTAAACAAACAGTAGACCTACATATCACACCTGGATTGAACAAAATCTGTATCTGTTTTGCGGTTAGTATAACAATGCAAGGAATTTTTTTTTTTAAATATAAAGAAAAACTGACAATGTGGTTTGGACTGGGTAGAGCTATGTTACTTTTCAACACCAACTTAATGAAGTACAAAAGGTACCCAATAAATGACAGTATAGACAAATGAAATAATAAAATGAATACCTTTTTGTGTCTAGGGCGTAACTAGTAGGAAGCCAAAATGTGCGATCAGATCTGGCATGTGGGACATTTTGCTAGTTGTAATGATCACGTAACTGTTTTTAAGAAGAGAGATCATTAGCAGACATAACAGATTATTTGGTTACATTTGCTTTATCGTATTAAAGGAAGTTCTGGGAAAAAAATGGACAATTTTAAAACCAGTGAGGATTTCTTGTAGGTTATAATGCATGTAGCGATTTTCATTTCAAACTTCAGATGATATCAGTATGCAAAGAAAAAAAAAATTAAATAGTATGTTTTTGTATTTTTCCTTTATTATTATGGAAGAGAACTGTTTTAATGACTTGGAAGACCGCTAATCTGTTGAATGTAAACTTAGATGTTTTAAATAATCAAATTGTTTTATTTTCTTCGCTTGCCCACCCCTGGGTTTGGTTTACCGGATATACAATTTAAAAAGTTTATTTTCATGGGAATTGTTACATATGCATTATTTTCACTTTTACTTTAAAACTTTTGTAAAAACAATGCTTGTCCTTTATTTCCGGCCCCGGGCATGGTTAAATCTTTCTTGCAGGACGTATAATGCTGCTCGTGTTGTGAGGTGGGTCTGAACTCACGCTAAGGAGATGCCGTTGGATCATCTGCTGTCTTTCTGCTGCTGCTGGTGAGCTGCGCATTCTGTTTGTCGCGCTGCACATCGATCATTTAAAAGCCTGTACAGCAGCTGTCCTTTTGTCACTTCGTGTATCTGCCGCTCGCATTTTTTGATGAATGCATTCTAAGGAGAAGTGGTTGGATCATCAGCTGGCTTCCTGCTGTGGCTGCTGGCAAGCTGCGTGTTGTGCTTGTCGTTGTTTTAAGAGCCGGAAGCACATGATGTCTGTCTGCCAAAAGCATTCCAACAACTGCGTGGTTAGATGTCCGTGAACTTGTTTTAAATATTGTCTCGCTGCCTTGTCTCGCATGACGTTAAAGTGTCTCTCATGGGATGCCAAATTGTCTTCCGAGAAGATCACATCTCATCTCCCTCCCAGGATTTTTTTTTTTTTTATAATAGAGAGAAATTATCAAAGATCCATTGCATATTAAGACATGTGTCAAGGTTTGATTAAATCTCTGCCATTGCTCTTTTTTTGAAAAACAAAATCTTGTCACCCTAAAATAAAGACATTCATGAGGCTGAAGTTGACTGCTTATTACACAGCTACTCCTAATGAATAGCCAATTTTAGCCTCATGAAATATGCCTGCTTTGGCATCCATGCTACTAAGACAAGCATTTAAAATACCCACTATTCTCTCACACACACACCCACCTGCAAGATGCAAGGCGACTGCAGCACAGAACATGTCATTAACCTTGTCATACCTTTTGTTATTTTCAATAAATATAGGTTTTTTTTTTTTATCAATCCATATTCGTCTGATGTAAGTTATATTAATATTTTTGTTCCACCTTCACAACATTTCCTATGTTTGTTCATTCCTATCCTTTTCTGACACTTTCTGACACTGAGACGCTTGATCATGCTTTTATCACATCCCACGTTAATTACTGTAACTCTCTGGCAGGCACCCTTCTAAAGTGTAATCTTGATTCTAGCTGATTTAAACTGTTCTGCAAGAGTCCCTCCTTGGACCTGCAGAAATGAACTCATAATGCCTGTTCCATTCTGACTTGTTGGCTCCCTATGTCTTACAGGACTGAACACACAAATTGTATTACTTACTTGTAAGGTTTTAAGAGGTCTTGCACAGGACTACAGCATTGACCTCTTGTACCACTTCTTTACTTTGTGCCCACTCTGGTCCACTGACAGTGGCAATCTTATCATGTCCTAAACTTGCTTATTAGGTGTCAGAACCCTCAACTCTATTGCATCTGGACTACTTAAAAAAAAAAACAACAAAATTCAGCTGCAAGGCTTGATTCATTCTTTTTATAAGGCAACCTGAAACATTTTTTTCTAATTAATTACATTTATATAGTGCTTTTCTAACCCAATAATAAGCAGCGGGTAACCATTTTTATGACAACCAATTTGAAGCACCTATAACTTAACACTGACATTCTAAGCATTTCTCTTTATTCACCTTTTCTGTCTAAGTGTTTGTGATAGTACTTGGAATCAGAAAGTGTGTTAGTTATTGTTTACTGTTATGCAATCCAAAGGCATTTGGAAACTGGAAGAGATCTGGCAAATCCTGAGGTGAAAATCTGAGGGTGACCAGTTGGCAAATTCCTGGCAAATTCCAAAGTTTCTGCTTGCATGATAGGCGCCTCATAGCACAACTGTTTCAAGCACAGGTCAACAGTGGTCGAAAAAAGCAAGCCTCAGTTTCTACTGTGAAGTGGAGACTTTGTTCAGTCTATAGTAGTCCCCAACTGGTATTAAGACCCAATTTTGGCTTTTAAGGAGTGACTTTCTTACTGTCACTTGCCCTGACAAACTTGCAGCACAAAGTCTCCTCTTCTCTGTAGATCTAAAGACAAAAACAAAGTGTAGAAAATATAAAAGCAACATAGTATTTATTAATATACAGTACAACAATATCAATGTCTGGATATAAATAGTCTTCAGTCTAATGGTCTGGAATCCCTACAGATTTTATTTTTTTCTCCAGCCGTCTGGAGTTTTTTTTTGTTTTTTCTGTCCCCCCTGGCCATTGGACCTTACTCTTATTCTATGTTAATTAATGTTGACTTATTTTATTTTCTTACTGTGTCTTTTATTTTTCTATTCTTCATTATGTAAAGCACTTTGAGCTACTGTTTGTATGAAAATGTGCTATATAAATAAATGTTGTTGTTGAAAAGTGTAAAAGAGTTAATATCTTGGTTTTGGTTTAGCATTTTGTTTTTCATATGTTATGTTTTCTGAGGTCCAAATCAGATGATACTCGCATCTCTTGATTTCTGATGTCTCCCTTATGTCCTTGCATTTTTCTTCTTTTTAGTCTACCAGATGAGCCATATTTATGTTAAAATGCACACATGAGGTTTTGGGACATGTGACATTGCACACTGATGAAGAATGACTCTGATCAAAGTGTTTAATCTTTTAAGTCTCCTCATACTCCTTCCTTTCTCAAGCTGTAAACTAATTCTGTAATGCCTATATACTTGTGTGTATTTATATGTGTTAGTAGTGCTGGGAGGTATACTGGTTCATAGTGAAAACCATTTTTTATTTTTGTTATGATATGGATTTTTCTTATACTGCAACACTGGTTTAAATAGCCTAAACAACGTTTGGAACGTGGCGGAGTAGGAAACTGTTTAAGGGGGAACCTTTTTCACTGCTACACCGCTAAACACACATGTAACGGAGTACATGCATCAGTGGAGGTATTGTGCGATGAAAATGGACTGACAACGTTCTGAAACTGAAGCTGTAGCAGACAATAAAGTTGAACATGATGGCACAGAAGAACTTTTGCCGAAAAAGGGAGTCTTGTCTGTTGTCTAGGGATACTGGTTTTAAAAGGTCAGATGTGGACCTTTTATTATTTAAACTGGATATTGTACTGGATAATACTGCAAGCAAAGTAGCACTTTTTTATTTATTTATTTATTTATTCATTCATTTTTTGCTCCCAGTACTTGAATACTGTGTAATGTACCTGGGTACTGTGTAATAGTGTGACGATGCCAATCCCCTCCCCTACAGACTCCCTCTTCCCACGTGGGAGTCTGTTAAACCAACACCATTGATGGTTATGACCGAGATGAGCTGACAAATCTCATTGAAGCCAGGTGATAGTGAAAAGTGCTCAAGTGCTTTTATTAAAAACAATCAAAAGTAAAACCAAGTGTCCATTGTGCAGTGTTCAAAAAAAAAAAAAAATACAATACCCAAATAAATAGCAAATCCATAAAACCAGTGAAACGTGGGGATACAATCCATGCCTGGGCTTTTGAAGCCTTGAAGTAATAGTATTATTACTGTTAGTTGCACTATTATTTATTTTATAATTATTTATTAGTTTAAATATTGTGCAGTTTTATGATGGTAAAGTTGTTTAAAAAGTCACTTTAACTTGTCAGTGGACAGAGATTAACATTAACAGAAAGTGTAGTTGGTTTTCAAAAAATATTTACTATTTATTCCTTTTTTAAGATAGGTTCAGTGCAATACAACTTTTGACAAGCACCTCTGGATATTTTACTAAGTCTAAATGCCTCTTTAGATGGTTGAAAATATGTTGTCAAAATTATAGTTTAAGTTGTTTAGAAAATTTGTTCAATAAAAAGGTTCTATATTTTTGACTGCAACTATTATGCAATGTAATTCCTTCACTTCATTAGTGCCACCCCATTGAAAACTATCAATTTATAGGGCCATGCAAATCTGTATTAATACTTGTGTGCACATTAAAATGATTTTTTTGTACAATTCTCATGACAATGGAATAGGTTATTCTTAGCCAGTCTACTGCAGTAATTGCAGTAGAAAATATGATTAACATCCACTCATGCATGGGGGAAAAAAATACAGTTGAATTCCGTGAAATTGGTATAATTTTTTAAAATACTGTGATATACAATTTTTGTCATACCGCGCAGCACAATGTGTTAGTTAGGACTTTATTTGGACCTATGGGAAATTTGACTTTTTTACCGAAGCCCTTTAAATAATGAAATACATGAATAGGTACATAAGTAAGTAAGTAAGTAAGTAAATAAATATACACACACACTTTGGTCTGAACACACACCAGGATAAAGCAAGGAAATTAAAAAGAAAGGAAAGGTCTGACTTGACTGTCACTGTGAGACATTCTGCTGATATATTAAAAGAGCCTTAGTAGCATTTCTTGATATTGGCTTAAAGTACTTGGTGTGTCAGAGAGAGGATGTGCAGTATTGTTCATAATGGCACTCTGTTTTGTTTTAATTCTCTTTTTTGCTACTACCTCCAGGGCAGTACCTCTTGCCCTTTTAATTAGCTTGTTGATTTGGTGGGCCTCTCTTGAAGCAATTTTACCAGCCCAGCACATCACAGAGTAGAAAATTGAACTGGCTATCATAGAGTTATAGAAGATGTGAAGGATGTCATTTCCTACATTAAATGAGCATGGTCTGCTCTGCTCTTTTTTATATAGTTTTTCTTTATTCTGAGACCAGTCCAACCTGTGATTATGTAACTGGCTTCTTGCAAAGCATTTTCTGTACAGTATTTGGAAGCGTGTTGTTTTTTTTTTTTTTAAATAAATCTAATGATACAGTGAATAGTGTTTGGGTAGTCCTCTTTGTGATGCCCTCTTAGAGTTTCAAACATTGGTGTGAAGAGCTAGCTGCACTCTACTCCAGTGGTTCCCAAAGTTGACTGGGCTCCGACCCACCTAACAAAAACTGCCAAATTCGGGACCCACCTCTTAGCCGTCTTAAAAAGGGGGCATAAAATTTTGGTAACGCTCAGATTCCCTAGTAGCAAGTCGCAGAACTACTTAATTGTATCTTATTTGTTCGGGCTGTTTATTTTGTTTAAAGTATTTTTTTCATTTGACATTAATTTGTTATCATCACAGACAACATATTGTACTTTAGCTCACAAACAGTCACTATGGAAATTTAAGCGTCACCAATATGAATGAAGGACTTTTCAAATAAGAAAAAAACAACTTTAAGTTACAATTTTTTATTACTTAAATACCTACAAGGACTGTTATTTCAATGAGAAGGGTGTTTTTGTTTCCTATTTTTTGTCATTACAGCTTTAGCATCAACTTCAATTTTAGTTACTTTTAATCGCAGTGAGTTTGATACATCCAATTTATTTTTTATTGCTTTTGAAACCAGTCCTTCTCTGTGAAGGCTACAGTGTGTCCACAAAGCACAGGGGCTTTGTTTAAGAACTCTTGTAACGACACTGCTATTTTTCCCGCACATAGCCCGCGCACCGTCAGTGCATATACCGAAACAGTTCTTCTACTGTAAACCTTTCCCTTTTATATAGGAATCAATTGTATTAAAAATTTCCTCGGCCGTTCCACGCCTAATTGGCTTGCAGAACAAGATATCTTTATGCGCGTCATTTTGCCATATATAACGCACAAAAACAAGTAGTTGAGATAGGCTTTGCACGTCAGTAGACTCATCTAGTTGTAGCATATATTTACTACAAACTACCCTCCGGATTAATTCGTCCTCTGCCCATTCAATCATTTCGTCGATTCGTCGGGCAACAGTATTATTGGACAGTGGTATGCGCTCGATTTCCTTTACTTCTTTTTCTCCAAACATCGCTCCAACAGCATCTTTAATCGATGGTAACACTAAATCTTCGCCAATAGTATGAGGCTTTCCTGCTCTGGTGATCCTTAAGCTAATGAGGTACAAGGCATATAAGGCATTTACATTAATATTAATGAAATGTGAAACAATATTTTTTGAAGATTTCATATCCCAACAATTTTCTTTGAAAAAAATCTACTGGCTTATTCGTAAAATGGGAATGCTTCATTTCTAAATGACACGTCAACTTACTTGGGTGCATACTTTCGTTTGCTAATATTTCGTAGCAAATCACGCATTGAGGACGCGGATCTATCGTATCATGATTCCAAGTGAATCCTAGTTTTAGATATTCAGGGTCATATTTTCTTACAACTTTCCGTCGTTTCGATTCATGCGAACTCGTTGAGGGAGCTTGGAAGTCAGCCTCAGTGCCATTTTTGTCATTTATAAGAATATCTTCTGTCTTTTCATCACAATCAACTGGCGGCGGCGACGTAGTTTTTGCTATCAGTTTCAACCACTTTTCCATTATTATATTCAAACGTTAATAATTGTTTTTAAAGAGATTATAAGGGTGTACGCTAACGAACACAACGCGATAAAGAATGTCACAAAAACAAAAGACGTCCGGCTGTTAGACCGATCGGTCGGAATATCGTCTTATGTTTCAGGGCCCACTCAATATTTGCTTGCGACCCACCAGTGAGTCGCGACCCATAGTTTGGGAAATGCTGCTCTACTCCATTTCCCGATGCTCTGCCATTTCCAGGCAAAGTGCATTATATTTGCCTCAATGCACAGGTACAGTGTGCAGACAGTCTGAAAAAATGACAATGTGCATGCTATCAAAGTGTCCTCCTATATCTCCAATTGTGATGCTTCTTACCCAACATATGAATTTGCTGATATTTAGAGAAAATGCTGCAAAGGGTGTTTGTTTGCAATCTTTTTTTTTTTTTTTGTCACTAAGGAGCATTTGATGGTTTTTTTTTTTTAATTTGCCAATTTGTTTTTCGTGCGAGTATGACTAAAAGTGCTTGTAAGTAATGAGCAATAGTAAGGCAAGAAGTGAAGTCATTCACTGTCAATTCTTAAAGAAATAAGAACACATGGCGATGGAAAACTAGAAAGAAATGTTAGTTGATAACATCAGATGTGCAGTTAACCTGTTAAGCAGAAAGAGAAAGCAAGAGCACGGTTTATATCTGAAGGTTTAATCTGCAAGCAGTCTGAACAGTGAGGGGTAATTATAGTCATTTTGGAGTAGGTGGAGGCATTCAGGTTAGAAAGGGCAAAATGGCAATTCTGAAGTAGCAGAGAAAGCCCCCAAGGTGAATGAGTATTTGAAGGAAAGAAATTATATTAAAAAAAAAAAAAGGTTAAGGTATATAGGCATATTAAACTTACCTTTACTCCAGACAGTGACACAGCAGGAAGTAAAAGTGTGTGAGTAAGAGTGGGGTAAAGTTCAAGGCTTGTGAAATTTGTAACAGCCCTTTCAGGTGTTTACATAAGGACAACAGGCACAATGCTTGCCTTAAGTTATTTTAATTCTTTGCTAAAAATAATAATCTTTACTCATTGCAGTGTTATAAGTTGGACATATTTTTTTTTAATTACCCTGGCCCACATGGAATCTTAATGATTTGTTATTGCTCATTGCTTCATGTAGCCCTTACCAATGTGTTTTCCCCAATGAGCACATAAATGAGGCCTCCAATACAGGTTTTGGTGTCACTACCAAGTGGATAATTTTTCCTTATTTATCTGCTCTACTTTGTGCTCTAAAATGAAAGTCTGCTCTACTTATGAATCTCTTGCCTCTTGGCAGTGCCCCGGATTTCATTTTTCCTTGTAGATTTCTTCAGGCTTCACCAAGAATTCATCAGTAGTTTTGTATTCAGTGCATCTAATTTTTTTATACTTGCCTTGTGTTGCCAGTCAGATTGATTTAAGGTTTTTCTTTTTAAGTAAAAGTTTACTTATACCTACCGATGTATTTTTTTGTTTATAAATGAAAACATTTTTTTTTTTTGTAAAGAGCCTACTTACAGTTTGAAATGTTTTACCTTTTTGCTTTTCATTAATAGGGCTAGACTCTTGACCTAGAATTTTTAGTGACTTGAAAGATTAGTAGGATGATAAATGTACTAGTCTTTTCTATCAAATGGATCTAACAGATACAAAGATTGTGATGTCAACAACAAAATAAATTTGACGATGTTATTAGAGTACTTAAAATCAACAAAATAGTTCAGGATTTCTGGATTTAGTCATTATCATCTTTCTACTATTCAACAAAATAGTTCAGTAAATTCTGGATCTAGCAATCATACTTTCTACCATTCAATTAGGCATAATCTTCTTTCTCCCATTATTCCTTCGAGCCCAACAATGTGCTTGCTCTGGTCTCCTTGTTTTTCTGCCTAAAAATTTCATGGTTGTAGTTCTTTTGATAGGTCATAAAAGTAAGTTTGAGAGAACCTGACCTCCAGTCAGTTTGAAATGGCCTTATTTTAGAGAAATCTCTTTCAGCATTAGTATTGTGCATCTGGATTATGAAAAGAAGCCAACAATGAAAATGTTAACTAATAACATTTAACAGGATAGAGGATGAGGCTTGTAGTTTGCTATGCAATTATCTTGAACATTATAAATTGGACATGCAAGATTAACTGGTATCTCTGTAAATTGACTGATAAAAAGTGTATGTTTTAAGTGTGCACTGTTGTCATCTTAACTAATGCCTAGACCAAAGTTGGCTCTTTGTTTGGGTCCAGTGCCAACAGATTAGACCACAGGCCTTGTGACATTGAATTTGACAAACTAATTGGACTAATGTTATTTACTATTGTTTCCCTTGAAATTAGTAATGGAGGAGGAGGAGGTCAGGAGCACGTGCTGATACAGCGCATTGCTGCTCCCACCACATGACAAACCAACTCATGACCCCAGGTTAGGACCCGAGTGCAGCCATGCAATGGGTGACACCTCAGCACCACACTAATTCAGAGGGAATGGAACAAGTGTGAGGTTTTTTTATGGTGGCCGAACAACACATTTTATTAGTACTGTACAAGCCATGCTATGCCAAGTGGCTTCTGAATCCTTTTGTTCTCACTAATGGTCCATCAGCTTGACACCCTATAGCGCATCCATAATGCCCTACCCCAAAAGGCCACAATACAGCTTTAGTAAATGAAAAAATAATATATGCTGCATTCCAAGAAAATGTCACACAAGCACTTTTATTAACATACAGCTGCAGATGTACATGAGAAATGGCTCAAAAATAAATTGGCATATATTAAATAATAATATTCCTTAAATAAAATAAATGCTCTTTTCCTGCATAACAAAAGACTCACAGTTGTGCAATTAAGAAAATGTAAACAGAAAAGATACAGAGCAAAAATAACAAAAGGCCGACTTGCTCTTTAAGAAGTGGGTTTCCACTGAACTAGAGAGTTCTTTCTTTACCAAAGTGCTTCCTCCTGTGTGTAGTCCAGTACAGATATCTAGGACTTTGTGCAAATAACAACTTGTAGCAACTAGCAATACAAAAGAAGTGACAACTTTCTTACACAGAGAAATGGTCCAGGTGATGTGGGCATTATCCATACCATGTCCTGTAACACACAAAATACATAAAAATGAAAGTGATTTTAAAAGTTTTTAAAGATTCAAATCGCTCAAAGGCAAATTAACATCCATCGGTGTTTAGTAGGGATATAACAGTTAACTATGTGTGTAAATTGTATTGTGTAATGTGTTTTTGTTAAACCATTTAGGTAAAATCACCAGCAAATGAATGAAGCAGATGTATATTTTTACACCTATTCAATCCCAAACACTTCTGAATTTAAAATGCATCCATGTCTCTTCATAAGCAAAGTGGTATCTCTGGTGGTAAGGATTTGCTGGCGGTCAAATCCTACAACCACGGGAACACTTCTTTGAGTACTTGAATAAGACCTTTAACCACAATTGCTTTGTCCTGGGAATGATTTTAACTTGCATCCGACCCTGCAAGTGGCCCTCCAACTTCCAAGGAAAACTTGGGGGTTGGTGGCAGAACTCTAGCCACCTTAAAAACCTTCATGTGGCTCCTCACAGCGTTGTGTGGTGCCGAGATATCACCCTTTGCACACCATTTGTGTGACTGGTGCGGCCATGCGCTGCTTCCTTTCCCTTTCCTGTCTCTTCTCAGCTGAGGCTCTCATTCAGTGTGACAATCCTCAGTCTAACACACACACACACACACACACAGACTCCAATAGGGCTGATGGTGGTTCTATAAAATTTTTTATGGCAGGCAGAGGGCAAAAAAAAACAACAAATGTTGTTAAAACTTGCCATTATGTTATAGGTAGACCCTGTTTGCTAGGAGGCCTGTTAGACTCATTGACTTGATGCCGAATCTCTACGTTTGTGTGAGCAGCGTAGAATAAATGTCTAGAATGGCATTGACATCAGGCAAATGAGTGAAGCGAATGTGCAAAGCAAAATACTCAGTAAATGACATTTTGCGTATATTATTTTGAATTGGACTCTGACTTGTACTATGATGTGGTGCAAGTGATCTGGAGATTCAGATCTGAAACGAAAGTGAGGTACTGGCATCAGCTGATCAATTCCCACCTGACGTGCCCAGCCACTACAGCTGCCAGATCTCTTAACACTAGAATTACCAGAGCCTACGAAAAACTCGTAGATCTGTCCCACCTTAAATCGCTTCTTAAAACCTGTCTCACCTCTCCGCCAGCGTCTTTTGTTAATCTAAATGTGCTGATAATAGAAAAGCTGCAAGTAGCCGGCTATTCCATCCCCCACCGACTTAGAACGTGCATAAACTTCTCCCAGCTCATTCCTTAATTGATTTATCTGGGAGTGAAGTGGAGTTTTAGAGTGGAAATAATAGATCATTATTTGGAATACACGCATTTCACGTGTGTTCCGTTTCTACAGTAATCCGTGTAAACACATTTTTAAAACAGAAACGTTTTTCATATTCTAGTAGTAAATGACAAAATGTAGGCATAAACTATGTAATGTATCAAGCCTGAAGTCCAAATATCAAAGAAACCGTTTCACAAAAGGTACAAATATAAAAGAACAAGTATGCTTTTATTCAAAAACTGCAGAAAAAAAGCCACCTTAGCATGCCACATTGACACATACTTATTACAACTGCCACGGTAGTGTAATGGTATTAGCTGCCGACTAGTAATCTAAAGGTCATGAGTTCGATCCCGCAAGATTCAGTTTTGAGAAATAAACTGCTCTTATTCTTACTATTTTAAAATAAAAACATACATTTGATTTCAGTGTGTAACAGCCAGTGTAATTTATGATACTTGTAAAGGTTAGGTTTTTTTTTTTTCACTTTTCATTCTCTCAGTCATGTTCAAGATCCTTCCCCAATCTGGCACTGCTGTCTTCACATAAAGATGCGCTGTAGCTGTGACTGCATTCTCGTACCAATGCTTGCGAACTGCAGTGCCTGTGTGCACTTTCCGTGGCATTACACGTCTATTTTTTGAGCATGCCTGTGTCGCTCAAACACAGGAACATATGTTGGTGTACAAGTATAACAAAACAAGTACACTTTTATTCTAGACTATAAGTGCAGAAAAAATAAAGCAAGTTACAGTAGGCGGTTGATACGACAGCTTGCGTGGTGCAATGCTAAGAACTGCTGATTTCCAATCCGTGCTATAAAAAATCATCACATTCAAATATTAACAATTCCCACACACCCTTCCTACGTTCACGACGTGTACTTGTTGCAGTGTACACATCTTTCTGTGCTCTGGCTCCTATTATACTGAATGAGCACCTGACACTGTACTTTCTTCCCTATATAAATAACATTTGCGCTACAGCGAGTCTCCAAATAAATCACATTTGAGCTATAGCGTGTCTTTATGTTAAAACAGCAGTGTGAGGGGGGGATCGTGAACGCGACTGAAAGAACAGAACTGAATTTTTAAAAAAAAAAAAAAAAGCTAACCTTTACAATTATCATGCATTTACACTGGCTCTTACAGACTGACTGAAATCAAATGTATGTTTTTATTCTAAAATAGTACAGTACATGCAATATTATTTGAAAACGAACAGCGTCAGATCGGGTTTGAATATGTGCCCGATCTGACGCTGTTCGTTTTCAGATAATATTGCATGTACTGTGCGTTGAAACTGCTTCACTGAATAAGTGTATTCAAACCCGATCTGACGTTGTTCGTTTTCAAAGGCCATCAATATTTCATCATTCTGCCCTTACATAAAATAAATTGTGCAATTCTGCACAAAACATGCCATGTGTTTGGTATTGCAGCAGACTGTCACTAGGCAAAATGTACAGCAAACATTAGGTTTGCGTGGGAAAGGAGACCACGCAAGATGGTAGCTGTGTATGTCATATTACATGATGTGTGAAAAACCTTGTGATGCCATTTCAAGAGAGCTTATTGTAATTTTTTTATATAACTGAAATAGTTGGTGTTCCAGCAGTTTTTAGATTTTTTTTCCTTTTGTCACACTTGTGTTTGATTATTAAGTGTGACATTTTTTTCCATTGGTTATTTTACAGGCTGCTGAAGACATGTGGGAAACCAAATGTTCACTATTGTCTAACACTTGGTGGATGTAAAAAGGATATACAAATGCAGTGAATTGTGAGCTGGAGGAGACAGCAATTTATGCCTGTGTGCCAGTATTCAATGGTATTGTTTGTGGCAGTAATATGGGGCTATTTGTGTTTCTGTAAGAAGTTTTTTTGAATAAAGATAAATTTAGAGTTGTAGCAACATTGGCCTTTGAAGTGCAGCAACTTAGGAAAAATCAAGGAAGCACCCAGAATTTACTAAGGAACCTACATGCACAACAAGAGAGGTGATGGTTGCAACAAGGCAATTGCTGAAGAGCAATATTAAAGGGCTATGCTGTTAGATGAAAAAAACAATTAAGAGCATTGAATCACATATGCAGGACAAAATCACTTTCCCCTGCTAATTTTGAGACACAGGTTAGCAGAGATGGTTTTTAGATTAAAGCTAAGATCAAATTGTGTCAAGCAGCTCAACAGCTGAACTACAAGCCTCCTCTGATTCCTGCGTGCACATTTGTTTCTATGGTATTTTGTCCTTTTGTCCATTTTCACATGCTACTTTCTAGAACATAAGAATAATTTTGATTAGAACATTCTATTTTGTTCATTAAAACCTATCAATCCTATTTACCTTCATGTTCAAAAAAAACACTTGAGTTGAATTTTGACAGTTCTTAAAGTTTTACAGACTATCACACTGCTTGATAACTTCCATGTGTATATGGTTCTCTGTGTGAATAAAATCTTGAGCATTTGTGTGAAATTCGCTCTTAGTCCAGTTTCACCTGTATCGACATGTTCTTGTTGAAGAACTCATCTAAAAGTAGCAACTGAAACCAATTGTGCTAATTCCATTAATTTTAATCACTTTTTTATTACTTGATCTCTGTTTGCTTAAACTGAGAAAGTTTAACTGCTAAAATTTTTCCTCATGACTCATATTTGTAGTTCTGTGATGTAGTAGCTGTTCTTGGGTCTGACTTTTAATGGCTTTTTTTTTTTTTGTAGTACAGAGAAGAGACACCAGAACTGCAGGCAAAACTATGCAAGGCTGCAGAAATACATTTATATAGAGATTTTTGCAGAAATTATTATGTTTAAAGCTGTTAATTAAAATTTTTAAATGCTTTTTAAACTATTACTACCACGATTACTCTTAAAACAGAAAATCTGCCAGTTTTCCAACCCTGGTTATCATTTATGGTGTGATTTTTATTTTTTTGGGAAGTGAATTTCACATGTGGTGTTAGTAAAGCAGGAATCCTTTGGAGGAATTCAACAAGTTGCATTACCTTGTTCTCTGTCAAGAAAAGCATATTGCAGATGTCATACTGTGCAGGCTAAGCCACTTGGTGTATTGCAGCAAAATGATTGGAGCTGTGCTGCTGTTCTTCCTTTTTCGGCTGCTCCCATTATGGGTTGCCACAGCAGATCATCTTTTTCCTTATCTTCTTGTCCTCTGCATCTTGTTCTGTTACACCCATCACCTGCATGTCCTCTCTCACCACATCCTTAAACCTTCTCTTAGGCCTTCCTCTTGCCGCACAGCTTATCCTTAGCATCTTCCCAATATACCCAGCATCTTTCCTCTGCATATGTCCAAACCAACACAATCTCACCTCTGACTTTGTCTCCAAACCTCCAAACCTGAGCTGACTCTCTAATGTACTCCTTTCTAATCCTGTCCATCCTCATCACATCCAATGTAACTCTTAGCATCTTTAACTCTGCCACTAACCTGTAGAACATAGCTGGCCTCACTACCTTCCTATAGATCTTCCCTTTTACTCTTGCTGGTACCTACCTGCCACAAATTAGTCCTGACACTCTTCTCCACCCATTTCAAACTACCTGCACTCTTTTCTTTTTTTCACCCCTCTTCCACAATCCCCATCACTCTGTACTGTTGATCCCAAGTGTTTAAACTCGTCCACCTTCGTCAACTCTTCTACCTGCATCCTCATCATTCCACTGACCTCCCTCTTTGTAGGTTTTTGTGCAAAAACACCCATTGATATACGTGCTCTGGTTTGAGAGTGGATCTTTTTACAGTGACCACAGGGATTTCTGGTTCACTTCAAAAGGTGGCTGGCTGTTGTGCTGCGATGGAAGAATGTCGATTATACGTTGGATACTTCCCAGAAGTCGGGCAAGTGTGGCCGCTTTAAGCACCCACTGATAGGCGCGATTCAGCGTATGGGTGTAGCATCTTGTATGCTGGAATGTTCCGACTTGAGCTGCAACCAATGTGCTTGAAGCATTGTCCGTCACGAGCACCACATCTTTATCTGATAGCTGCCATTCTTCCACAGCATGAGACAGTAACTCCGCCAGATGCGCACCTGTATGAGACTCAAACAGAGCTCTCGTCTGCAGTACATGGGACAGTGCTAGTCCTCACTAATGTAATGTGCTGTCACTGTAACATAAGACTCTGTTACCACTGAAGTCCATGTTAATGCTGCCCGACTTGCTTTGTTCATTGACACTGTTATCTGGGCCCGGGTTTCGTGGTAAAGAGCTGGTATAACCTTTTCTGTAAAGTGGCTGCGCAACTGGACCAGGTTCTAGCATCTTTAACAGGTGCTGAAACCCGGCGTTGTCCACAATGGAATATGGCTGTAAATCTTTTGTTATGAAGACTGCCACACCTGGGTTATTTTCTTCCCTTTCTCAGAGTTGGGCAGTATTATAGACGGAGTCGCGCGCTGTACTCTGAACAGGCAGCCACAGTCACTAACGGGATGACTTTTTAACTAGAATTTTTATGCAGCAGCCAGAAAATCACCAAGCAATGTCATTATGATATAATCGATTATGTTCTGCCCACTGCATCGTTGCAGAGTTGTCCACATCTGCATCGCGATGCATCGATTATGTAATTCATTTCAGCACCCCTACTGTTCACAATTCTGCCGAAGAACACTGCAATAAATAAAGAATGGTATCAAAACATTCTCCAAGGGCAGTATTTCCCAACAATTCAGGTGCAATTTGGTGATGTGTATTTTCCAGCATAATGGAACACAGTGTCACAAGGCAAAAATGATAAAATAGTTGCTCGGAGATCCAAACATTGGCAGTTTGAACCTGTGGCCAGGAAACTCCCCAGATCTTAACCATTGAGAACCTATGGTCGATTCTCAAAAAGCAGAAGCCCACAAAATGTAACCTACTCCAAGCACTAAAAAGGCAAGAATGGATCACCATCAATTTGGATTTGGCTGAGTAGCTGATATCCAGCATGCCAGACTGAATTGGAGAGTTAATGTGTGTGTGGGTGTGAGACTAGAGACGAATTCAATCTCATTCAAGTGGTTACTGAATATAAAAGAAACACTTTTGCAAAGGTATAACGAAACAAGTGTGTTTTTATTCAAGAATAAAACTCCCGAACAAAATATTCAAGTGACAACAAGATACACTGCATCCGGAAAGTATTCACAGCACATCACTTTTTCCACATTTTGTTATGTTACAGCCTTATTCCAAAATGGATTAAATGAATTTTTTCTTTAGAATTCTACACACAACACCCGATAATAACAACGTGAAAAAAGTTTACTTGAGATTTTTGCAAATTTATTAAAAATAAAAAAAACTGAGAAAGCACATGTACATAAGTATTCACAGCCTTTGCCATGAAGCTCAAAATTGAGCTGAGGTGCATCCTGTTTCCCCTGATCATCCTTGAGATGTTTCTGCAGCTTAATTGGAGTCCACCTGTGGTAAATTCAGTTGATTGGACATGATTTGGAAAGGCACACACGTGTCTATATAAGGTCCCACAGTTGACAGTTCATGGCAGAGCACAAACCAAGCATGAAGTCAAAGGAATTGTCTGTAGACCTCCGAGACAGGATTGTCTCGAGGCACAACTCTGGGGAAGTTTACAGAAAAATTTCTGCTGCTTTAAAGGTCCCAATACGCACAGTGGCCTCCATTATCTGTAAGTGGAAGAAGTTCGAAACCACCAGGACTCTTCCTAGAGCTGGCCTGCCATCTAAACTGAGCGATCGGGGAAGAAGGGACTTAGTCAGGGAGGTCACCAAGAACCCGATGGTCACTCTGTCAGATCTCAAGAGGTCCTCTGTGGAGAGAGGAGAACCTTCCAGAAGGACAACCATCTATGCAGCAATCCACCAATCAGGCCTGTATGGTAGAATGGCCAGACGGAAGCCACTCCTTAGTAAAAGGCACATGGTAGCCCACCTGAGGACCCTCAGACCATGAGAAAAAAAATTATCTGGTCTGATGAGACAAAGATTGAACTCTTTGGTGTGAATGCCAGGCGTCGCATTTGGAGGAACCCAGGCACCGCTCATCACCAGGCCAATACCATCCCTACAGTGAAGCATGGTAGTGGCAGCATCATGCTGTGGGGATGTTTTTCAGCGGCAGGAACTGGGAGACTAGTCAGGATAAAGGGAAAGATGACTGCAGCAATGTACTGTGACATCCTGGATAAAAACCTTCTCCAGAGCACTCTTGACCTCAGACTGGGGCGACGGTTCATCTTTCAGCAGGACAACAACCCTAAGCACACAGCCAAGATATCAAAGGAGTGGCTTCAGGACAACTCTGTGAATGTCCTTGAGTGGCCCATCCAGAGCCTAGACTTGAATCCGATTGAACATTTCTGGAGAGATCTTAAAATGGCTGTGCACCGGCGCTTCCCATCCAACCTGATGGAGCTTGAAAGGTGCTGCTAAGAGGAATGGGCAAATCTGGCCAAGGATAGGTGTGCCAGGCTTGTGGCATCATATTCAAAAAGACTTGAGGCTGTAATTGCTGCCAAAGGTGCATCGACAAAATATTGAGCAAAGGCTGTGAATACTTATGTACATGTGATTTCTCAATTTTTTTATTCTTGATAAATTTGCAAAAACCTCAAGTAAACTTTTTTCACATTGTCATTATGGTGTGTTGTGTGTAGAATTCTGAAGAAAAAAATGAATTTAATCCATTTTGGAATAAGGCTGGAGCATAACAAAATGTGGAAAAAGTGATGCACTGTACCAAGAAGACATGATTCACCAGCATTTGTGTGTCTACTTGTATCCCCTCAGCAAGATAGCAAAACTTTACATCAGCTGTTGCAGACTGAAATCAAAAGCTTCTTCTTTTTGGATGCATACACCGTTTGCATGGCACTGCTAGATGGAGAGTTGCTTGCATACTAAAGTGACTATAGCTGGAAGTGGATGTCCCATTTTACTTCTGGTGCCATGCAGAGATGTGTCGCGGTGCAGCACTCTTTTAGCCAGAGAAAGTGCTGTGAAGAAGCTGTCTGTTACTGTTCTGCCTTTGCCCCGTAACTGCTACATAAGCTTTATGACCACAGACTCGGAAAGTCTTTGCCCTGGGTTGTAACTCAAAACACAGTTCTCAACAAAATGTTGCCAAATGTCTGAGATCACAGCAAATCTATCATTTTTTTCACGTTCTGCACAGGTGTCTTTGTAGTCAAAGCGTAAATGTCACGTGCTAGTCTGATAGCAGTCACTGGACATCGTATGTTTGATTTCCAGTACAACAAATAGTTCTGAGCTGCCATCAAGCACAGCACCAACTGTGGTTATCACTGCTCTTGTGAAAAGAGTGGAGATAAATGCAATCAACTCAGAGAGGGAGAGACAAGTTCGTTGTACCACGTGAACGTCACTGACAGAATAAAACTGAATAGTAATAAAAACAAGCACTAACTTTCAAAGTAGCCACAATTTACACTGGGTAATGCAGACTCAAATCAAATGTATGTTTTTATCATATTATAGTAATAATAATAGTAGTTTATTACACAAAAATGCAGAGCACCCGGCCTCAAACCCAGAACCTTTAATTTATATGGCAGCAGTTCTTACCTCTGCACTATTCAGGAATACATATCAACTTCCAGTCAATTGATATTTGAACTTGGGTTTTTAACACATTGACAGCAACATGTAAATCGAATGATATTTTTTTTTCCCTTTGGTTATATTCTTGAATAAAAGCGTATGTGTTTATTTGATAATTGGACTAAAGTTTTCACACGTTATACACTTCACGTCATTATTACTGTAATATGGAAAAAGTTTGTGCATTAGGTGTTTAGCATTTCTTGCCTCGCATTTCCTGCCTTGCTCCATTTACACAGGTCATTGTAGACATGGAACACACATGATGTTTATGTATTCCAAATAACGTTATTTTTTACCCTATATGACTCCAGGCATCTCATTGCCAGATAAAGAGACTTGAGCTCTGAGAATTTTGCGACGGATTCAGCTCTGTTTAAGGGAGATGGGATAGCAGGACGCTTGCTGCTTGTGCTGATCGACAGACACATTTACAAAACAAAAGACGCTGACGGAGAGGTGCGAAGGAATTTAAAATGGCCAGAGATTAAGAGTTTTTTCGTAGGCTTCACGGATTCTAGTGTTAACAAAGCTGTGTAGAAGAGAGCAAACTGGTGTATCTCAGAGCTTCAGGACATGTCATACTCTGAAAGACTAAGAAATAAACTGGCTCAAAGCTTATGTCTTCAAAATTCTCAAAGGCATTAATAAAGCAGATCCAGCAGAATTTGTTCAACTTAAGGGTGAATCACATACTCAAGGGCACTGGAAATTACAGGGAAGTGTATTTAGGGCTGAAGTCAACAAGAGTTGTAGGAATCTGGAACAAGCTACATTTTGTAGTTAAAGCAGAAACTTTAATCTTTAAGAAGTATTTGGAATGGATATTGGGGCTTCTTGGATATTTACATGAATAAACAAGCTTGATGTTCTGTATGGTTTCTTTTGTCAGATTTTTTATGTTCTAATTTTCAAAGCTTTATTGTATTTTAGTTGTAGTGCTCTATAGTTTTACTGTACCTCAGTAAGTGTGCATTTAGTTTTACTGCTGGAACTTCCTGTAAACAGAGCAGTCAGGCAGACGTTGGAAGAGAGAAGCCTAGAGTATTGGCTTTACACATTAAAGAAATTAGGGTAATAAACTGAGAGAAAAGAATCTGTGGAGTTGTCCCATGCATGTAGAGGAATGGCAGATGTATATGTTGTCCAGAAGATCTTGGAGTAGAAGAACAGAGAGGTCCATCTTTGGGGGAAAAACTTAAGAGAATCAGAAGCTGCTGTTAAGAGTTCAGTCCTTTTCCTTTTGTCCTTGTCTGAGTGTGGATTGTGAACGACCTTGTGTTTAATACAGCAGCTCACATTTTTGATTAGAAAAACAATAAACAATTTGCCCTCATTGCTTAATAAACAGCTTGTTAGCTTAAGAACCAAATTAATCAATTTTACAGAAACATTTTGATCATGTGAACGATGTATTTTATATTTTATTATTTTAATATTTTATGTTGACTGAGCAATATGCCTAACAATGTTGAATTAATAGGTATAACCTTTACAGTTTAATTGTAAAAATAACAAGGTTATTAGTATAATACAGAAAATAAGGTTTCTACCTGTCTGTACATGCAGGAGGTCAGTTAAAAATGTAAAAGTAGAAGAAAGAAAAAAAATAAAGATAAAATCATTCCTGCTTTTAGTTGAATTTGTACAAACACTATAAGCAATTTCTCTGTTTTGATGTAGAGCTTTTGTCCAAAACCACACCCACAATTCTGTGTTCAAATAACATCCAGCCCTCTGCTTAATACAACAGATGTTTTTCACCACCATTTTTGTAAATCATGAAATGGACCAGAGCTCAGTCCAGAGGATTGTTCCTGTCCTGCATGCTGTGCTTGCTGGAATAGGCTCCAGCTCCCTGCAGCCCTAATTCTGATTAAAGAGGCTTAGAAAATGGTATGGAATTATGGTATCTTTTGGTGAAAAGCTTGTGTTTTGTGGTTCCCAGGTAACCATCATTTTAACACTTGTCACACTGCACAACTTTTCCAGTGAATTTCAGTTATTGACTTTATGTGCATTATGTAGGTGACTTGGTCCAGTGACCACCCGTCATGTAGTTTGACATCCCTAAGAGCTAATTCATACTCCTCAGTGGATTGCCCTACACAAATAAACAAGTTTGCTTTTGTCTTTTTTTTATTATTATTTTTATTAATTTTATTGCATTCCATACAAATCAATCAAGTTTTACATAAAGAAAATTTGAGTTAAGAACAGATCGATCCCCACCCCTAAGAGAGAGAGCAAGCCAAACAGCATGAAATTTAAGACCTGTAAACATACCTAAATTAATAGATTCTCTGTGCTTTATGAGATTATTTTAAAATATTACTGATTAGATCCTGCCATGTTTTTAAAAAAGTCTGTACGGATCCTCTAACTGAGTATTTGATTTTTTTCCAATTTCAAATAGTATAACACTTCAGTTTCCCACTGACTTAAAGAGGAGAGTTTGGGTTCTTCCAGTTTGTCAGGATAAGTTTGCATGCCAAAAGTCCTTCTCCACTTTAAGTCCATCTGGAAGAACACCAAACACAGCTGTTAATGGGTTAGCAGGGATTGTAACTCCAAGCCTGTCTGAAAGGTAATTTAAAAATTTTCATCCAAAATGATGTTAATTTGGTGCAGGCCCAGAACATGTGACCCAGTGAGGCTGGAACTAGTTTGCAGCGTTCGCAGGTTGGATCATGCCCTGGAAACATTTTGGAGAGTTTTAGTCGGAACAGATGTGCTCGATACATAATTTTGAGTTGTATAATTGTATGCTTTGCGCATATGGAGCTCGAGTGAATTCTCTGCATTGCTACTTTCCACTCCTTTTCTGATATATTAATTGAGAGATCTTTTTCCCAGTGACCTCTTGGATCTTTGAAAGGGAGGGATTGTAAAATGATTTTATATATTGTAGAGATGGTGTCTAAATTCTTGTGATTGAGCAAAATTTTTTCCAGCATGGATGTGGGTGCAAGATGAGGAAAATCTGGGAGGTTCTGTTTAACAAAGTTCCTGATTTGAAGATAGTGAAAGAAATGTGTAGTTGGAATGTTAGATTTGGAATGTAATTGTTCATAGGATGCAAAGACGTTGTCTATATAAAGATCTCTAAGCAAGTTAATTCCAAATTTTTTCCAGATATTAAAAACTGCATATGTTTGCGAAGGTTGAAAGAGGTGGTTCTCTTGCAGAGGTGCGACGGATAGAAGCTTCTCCGTCTTAAAATGCTTTCTACATTGGTTCCATATTCTAAGTGAGTGGAGCACAATTGGGTTATTAGTGTATTGCCGATAACATGTGTTTATTGGAGCACAGAGCAAGGAATACAAAGAAGTACTGCAGGATTTTACTTCTATTGCGGACCAAGCCTGTGTATGTTCTTCTATTTGTGTCCAGGTTCTTATCGCCTATTTATTTGCTGCCCAGTAATAAAACTGGAAGTTAGGTAGCTGCCTTTTGTCTTTGTAGGGTCACTCTTTGGATGCGTGGATGTTTTGAATTCCAAATAAATTAGGTTATTGCTGAATCTAAATGCTTAAAGCATGATTTATTAATGTATATTGGGCTAGTGTGAGATGAAGGGTTGACCATCTGTGCAAGTGTTGCTTGATTTTTTCCATGTAGATGGCAAAATTTTGCTGATAAAGAGCTTTATGTTTACTTGTGATGTTTACCCCTAGGTATTTAAACTGTTCTGCAATGATAAAAGGTAGAATATCTAATCCAATATTATATGCTTGAGAATTCACTGGAAAGAGTACACTTTTATTCAGATTAATTCTGAGACCAGAGATCTTTTGAAATTCTGTGAGTGCTGTTAAGACTGCAGGCACAGAATTTTCTGGGTCCGATATATACAGTACCATATCATCTGCATATAATGAAATTTTCTGTTCCAGTCCTTCTCTGCTAATACCCTTTATCTGATCAGTATTTCGACAATGTATTGCCAGTGGTTCAACGGCAATTGCAAACAACAGCGGTGACAAGGGGCATCCTTGTCTAGTACCACATTCTAGTTTAAAGTAGTCTGAGCAAATGTTGTTGATGCAAACTGAAGCTTCTGGGTTAGTATACAGTAATTTAATCCATGCACAAATGTTCGGGCCAAACCCAAACTTCTCCAGTGTAGTAAAA